>NC_088216.1:43568233-43618233 GCF_036934945.1 Oncorhynchus masou masou | reverse complement strand
TATATGTCTGGATGAATTGCAGTGATTAAACTCCTTAGTCATACCTCAGTTTACTCACTTACTTATGGCGCTGCCTCCTCCTGATGATTTCTTTTTCTAATCATAAGAGCAAAAAAATATTTAACTTTATCTGGGACGCTAAACCAGAGAAGATAAAGCGTGCCTATCTATATAATAAATATGAACTGGGTGCGTTGAGATTATTCAATATAAAAGCACTAAACCTCTCTAAAAGCTTCACTTACACACAAGTTTGACTTGATCCTTAAATGGTTCTCAAGTAAATTACTAAGAAAAGCTCATCCGTTGTTTAAAAACGGCCTTTTTTCCCTTTGTGCAGATTGCCATGTCTCATTTTCAATTAATTCTAAAATGAAACCTTTTTCGGGGTCTCTCTTTTTCAAACAAGCATTTGCACAGCTGGTTACAATTCCAATTTCATCCCCTGAAAATATAGAACAAATTATACAACAAATATTATGGTTGAACTGAAATGTGCTGGTAGATAAAATACCTTTGTTTATGGAAACAATGTTTGAAAAGGGTATTTGTTTTCAAATGATATTGTAAATTAGAATGGTAGAGTTATGTCTTCTATGGAGTTATCGAGAATTGTATAGGAAGGTCTGCTCAATATAAGATTACAAACAAATGATTACAGCGTTACCCCAAAAATGGAAGAGGCAGGTTGCAGCGGAAGGAGGTAGGGAACTGGTCTGTCTGCCAAAAATAATGGATCAAAACTGTCAGAGGAACAAAAAGAGCATAAATAGGAGAGTACACCAGTTTCATTTGAGGACCAGGATGTTGACAGCTGTGCCATACAGATCGCAAAATAGCTGGGAAGAGATTTCTGATGTAACAATTGTATATAAAAAAACGCAGCAAGATTCCAGACTTTGTGCTTTTCAGGAAAAATTACAGTATGGAATTCTTGCTATCAACAAAACATTGAAAATTTGGGTCATACAATCATCGCAGCTTTGCAGATTTTGTTGTGAGGATACAGAACCTGTTTCTGGTCTCAGGCTCAGGAATGGTTGAAAACCCTAGAAATAGCAAAACAGGGGGGGGGGGGGGGTCTTAGAGGGTTGGTGGCCTGGCAGTTGGGAGCTTCCCCGTTTTGACTTTATGTGGAGATCGGTCAGCGTGCCCTTGGGCAGGGAGTTGACCCTGGTTGCTTCGGTGGGTCGCTCTGGATGGAAGTCTGTTAGACTGACTGAAAGTAATGTAAATGTTGAGCGGCTTCACTGCAGGTAGAGATTGTGTGCTTTAATATTCAATCAAATAAAAAATAAATAAAAAAAGTAGAAGAGGGATAAGAGGTACAGTAGTAGCCTAGATACTAGGGTCTGTGATGGTCATGGAATGCTGGATGCCGGTTATTGGCCAGCCAAAGCTGTTGTGAAATGTAATGACATGACGTTTTGTTGTTATTGTAAACAACTGCCTTAATGTTGATGGACCCCAGAAAGAGTAGCTGCTGCCTTACGGGGATCCATAATAAATACAATACAAATGACGCGGTTACAGTAATAACTGTTCGGTTACCACACAAAGAAATATATCGTTAAAGACGGACATTTTGTCCTCTCCTCCGCTCCTGCCTGCATGTGCTGCCATAGAAATAGAATGAATAGAATGGGCGTCCCCATTGCAAGTCTATGATGGCATAATGGGTGGACTGGCGGCCATTGCGAGCGTACAGGAGGTGTGCCCATCAATCTGTGCTGTGATTTGTGGATTAAACTCAACGGACATAACAAAAACTACATTCCATTGCAAGAGCCACATCAGTTAACATCATTTGAATGAACATTACCATGGAAATTGCATCACAGTACCAGGCAGGCAGTGAGAGTGTGCCCATGAGTTTGCCAGTGAAATAGCCAGGGTTAAGAGGTTTCCAAGCCCATTTTATTCATTCCAATTGTGTGCTGCTGCTCCATCGTCTAGGCAACCGAAGACTTGTTTGCTACGGGACCAATAAAATGTGATTTGATTGCTTGTTTCAGCAAGGATCAATAAAGTTTCATCACGTTGTTAAGAGTCCATGTTACTGCAGAAACTGACAACCACAAGAATTCCAGGCTGTCCCGTCGTATGAAGGTTATTACATTTTCATGACGGTTTTCATCTCATAAACGTTGGTTATACTGTAATTGTGCCAGGCCTACTAGATACGGGAGCTGAACAGCTCCACGGCTGAAAGCGCAGATGATAATAAAATAAGACAGAAGTTTACTTTAAGGCAACAACAAAAGGAGGGTGGTTGGTCGGGGTGGATGAAGGCGAACATCTAGCAACCCGAAGGTTTGCACATTCGAATCTAATCACGGGGCAATTTGAGCTAAGTAGCAACTTCTTACTACTTTTGAGCTACTTTGCAACTACTTAACATGTTCGCTAACCCTTCCCCTAACCTTCACCATTTAACATAATCCTAACCTTAACCATAGCTAACGTTAGCCACCATAGCTAAAGTTAGCATTAGCCGCCTAGCTAAAGTAAGCCACAACAAATTATAATCCGTAACATATCTAACATATTTTACGACTTTCCATTCGTAACATATCATATAACTTGTAATTCGTAGCATATCATACAAATTAATACATACCATACTAAATGGGATCATTCTAAAATCAACGGTTTACTATGTTATGTCTACACCCGAGTCCAGGTTGCATGCAAGAGTCACACACAGATCCAGATAATTAGTCATGTTGAAGGGGTACCAAAGCAAAAGTCTAAAGACATCAACGTGCCAAGGGCTAGCCTATGCCTGTGTGCGGTGCGCAGATACTCCCAAACACCTCTCTTTTCCCCTCACCAGCCAGGTGAAAGTGGCAGGTCTGTAGTCACCAGACTGTAAGACAATGTTTATGCAAGACTTGCTTTTCTTCCTTTGCCTTCACTTTTGTTCCATGTTAAAATTAGACAGCTTGAGGTATCACCGAAATGTGGATCCTTTGAACAATAACCTTTCAACCTGCTGCGTGCCATTAACTCAGGCAACAAACAATTCTTTAAAGCAAGGGAAACAACCTCTATTGGGAAATAGATGAACGAAAATTGTTGCTCATTGATAAACAAAGTGATGGAAAAGCAATGAAAATGCCGTTGGCAAGGTGATTAACCTTTTACATACAGAATAATATCGGCTAATTGACATCCACAGAATGCGCTGTATCGACCTTGATAAACCCCAACACACGCGCACAAGCGCACACATTGAGACGTGCACACACAGAAGCGCACACCGACACAGACCGACAGACACACACAGTCCAGATATGAAGGCATAATCAAGGATCAAGTGGTAATCCGCCCTAGGATTAGTGTGGGGTCAGTCAGTATGGAATTAGGCCCGGCTCATAACATGACTCTGTCTGGGCTAATCTGGCTAGCATAACAGGATTGGAACAGGGCCAGAGCAAGTTCGGATCTCATCATACCGCCACCACATTTAAAAAAAGAAATATTATCGTTTAAAACACACAGAGGAAGGAAGAAACTGCTGGCTCGAGGAAATGGAGGAACACCGCAGCCATGTTCGTATAGTCCAACCCACGTGCATGTTGGCTTCGCCCTGGCCATTTCAAACGAGACGACGCTGGGGTAGGAATTGTGTCAAATACACCCACTCTTTCACTGCCCATCTCACTAACTTGGTCAGTCCGCTCCTAACACCGTTTGTCCTCCTCTACTTCTCCCATCTCACTTTCCCCCCAGATTTACAGACACCGTGCACGCAACACACCATCAAAACCTGACACGAGGCGTTTCTTGGAAGGAGGGATTAAGGAAGAGAGTATTGGAGGCATGTGGGGAGGCAGAGAGGGGAGGCATGAGGGGAGGCATGAGGGGAGGCATGAGGGGAGGCATGAGGGGAGGCATGAGGGGAGGCATGAGGGGAGGCATGAGGGGAGGCATGAGGGGAGGCGAGAGGGGAGGCGAGAGGGGAGGCGAGAGGGGAGGCGAGAGGGGAGGCGAGAGGGGAGGCGAGAGGGGAGGCGAGAGGGGAGGGACGGAGGTGGATAAGCTGACATATGCTGATAGCCGGTCAGCAAATTCATTCTTATTTAGACAGGACGGCGCATGGGAGCTGTGTACCGCCTCACCCATCAGGAGAAGGAAGGGGAGGGAGGGAGGGAGGGAGGAGGAAACTGCTGGACTGAGCAGCAGGCTGTGTGAGTAGAGAAGGGGAGAGAGGAATAGGGTTGATTCCTGATGGGAGGAAAGGGGTTTGGACAGGGGAGGAGGAGTGAGGGTAAGGCTGTTGAACAGTGGTATTGTCTCCCTTTCCCTCTCTCACTAAACACACACACACACACACACCACCCTAATTAAAGAAGTTGCCTACCTTATCCCGTTTTAACGAGCGAGGCCCCCCTGTTCATCATGTCCGGTTAACCATACCGTGTCATGCTATACCATACATGACCGGGCGCCCCCTTCTCTGAGGGAAGGACCTTCAGCGATACAGTTCCTCCGCATTACATCCAGTGCCTTTCTAATGGGTCAGTGTTTTCACACACACAAACACTTTCAGCGTGGTGCATACGCAAGACTTCTGCTCTAAGCCTCCCTCCGTATTACACTCCTCCGTCTAGAGGGGAGGATACAAAGGAACAGATCAAATCCAATTGTATGCGCCGAATACAGGTGTAGACCTTACAGTGAAATGCTTACTTACGAGCCCCTTAACCAACAGTGCTTTAAGAAGTTAAGAAAAAAAAAAGTGGTAAGTTAAAAAAATGTAAAAAAAAAAAAAAATTGAAATAAAAGTAAGAAATAATTCAACAGCAGCAGTAAAATAACAATAGCCAGGCTATATAAAGGGGATACTGGTACAGAGTCAATGTGCGGCGGGGGGGGGCACAGGTTAGTCGAGGTAATTGAGGTAATATGTACATGTAGGTAGAGTTACAGGTACTATGCACAGATAACAAACAGAGTGAGCAGCAGCGTAAAAGAGGGGCCTGGGGAGCCCTTTGATCAGCTGTTTAGGAGTCTTATGGCTTGGGGGTAGAAGCTGTTAAGAAGCCTTTTGGAGCTGCTCTGGTACCGGTGGTATATGTACGTTTAGTGATCACCATTATCCCTGCAGCTACACTGTCTCTACTTCTCTGACCTCGAGTCTACTTTCCTCCTCCTGTCTTCCAAACTTCTCTCTCACTCCATCGCAATTATGTTTCCTGTGTACCCCCCCCTCTCGCCGAGAAAACTTCTTGGATCTTTTCTTGCTTTCTACTCAACTCTCCCTCCCCGACACTCTTTACCCAGCCCTCCCTCCTTCCTGTAAGACCCTCCCCTTCCTGTAAGCCCCTCTCGCCTCGTTCCTTCTACCTCCCCCTCTGCCTCCTTCCTTCTCCTCCATCGCTTCCTCAGCCCAATTTTCTAACAGTCTACCCCTCTTGCCCACCTTCCCCCTCTTATCTTTTTCCTGGGTCCTGGGAGAGGGGCTGGTGTGTGTGTGTGTGTGTGTGTGTGTGTGTGTGTGTGTGTGTGTGTGTGTGTGTGTGTGTGTGTGTGTGTGTGTGTGTGTGTGTGAGCGCCCGACTGCAATTCATCATCATTTTATCATCGTCCACCTTAATTGGAACCCATCAGGCTCTCCCAGTACTCTTAATTTTTGTTTAGAAACAGCTGCTGTCCGCATGCACGTACGCACGCGCACACGAATTGAGAGGAAGATCTGAGGCCAAACAAGATTTCTCCTTCTCCCAGACTTTCCATCCCTTTCTCCTTTTTCTTAGCGGAGGAAAAGTGAGAGGAAACGGGTGATGGAGAGGCCCAGTCTTTATCTGACTGAAGGTGGCGGTGTAAAGCCGGCGCTGATATTATCTGTCCCTTCTCTTTATCCCCCCCCCCCCGTGGAGGAAGGGGTAGGAGGGAGAGTGTGAGAGGAAGGAGGAGAGAGACACACCAAAACATTTGGAAGAGAGAGGAAACAAGCGAATGAGAAAAAAAAAATATACAGGAACCAAGAGAGAAACCATGAGTTAGACTGAAACTTATTTTCATTCACGCTAAATCCTCTCCACCCCTCACCTCCCCCTCCCCTCTCGAACTAACATAACTAACCAAACAACTAAACTCACTAAGAGCGTGAAAGGTTGCTGGGTCGAATTCCCGAGCGGACAAGGTCAAAATCTGTTGTTCTGCCTTTGAGCAAGGCAGTTAACCCACTGTTGAAGACGTGGATGTGAATTAAGGCAGCACCTCACCGATTCAGAGGGGTTGGGTTAAATGCAGAAGTCACATTTCTGTCCTCTCCCTTTTCTCTCTTCTCCCCCTACATTTACATTTAGCAGACACTCTCATCCAGAGCGACTTACAAGAGCAATTAGGGTTAAGTGCCTTGCTCAAGGGCACGTCGGACGATTTTTCACATAGTCTGCTCGGGGATCAGAACCAGCAACATTTTGGCCCAACGCTCTTACCCGCTAGGCTACCTGCCACCCTCTCCTGCCTTCTCCTCCCCCTCTCAGAGACCAGCTGTGGTCATTTATTGAGTCTCGTGACCCTGGCTTCAGCAGCCTGGCTGTGTTTCCTCTTGTTTACAGGCTCCCATGACCCCCTCTGGCAGGCTGGATGAGAGGAGATTGTTTTTCTCCTTGACAGTGTCCAGGCAGACACACTCTCCAGGTCCTATCTCTTGTGAGAGTTGAGACCAGGGGAATGTGTGGTGCGTTGTGCTTTTTGTTTTTACAGGCGGCAGGTAACCTAGCGGTTAAGAGCATTGGGCCAGTAACCGGAAGGGGGCTGGTTTCGAATCCCGGGGGTGGCAATGTGGAAAAATCTGCCATTCTGCCCTTGAGCAAGGCAGTTCACCCCCAACAACAACTGCACCTCGGGCACCAATGACGTGGATGTTGATTAAGGCACCGCTCTGATTCAGAGGCGTTGGGTTAAACGCGGAAGACATTTCAGTTGAAAGCATTCAATTGTGGAGCTGACTAGGTATCCCCTTTCCCCTTCCCTTTTTTTGGCCATTGTTTGGCCCGCAATATTGAGACAGTTTTGATTGCACATCCATTACTGTTACAATTTCCATTATTTTACAGACAGTTCCTTCAAAAACAAAGTCCTGAAAATACTGTATAAACACAGACTGTCCGATAATAGGCAGAGCTGATCTGTATAAATCTGTTAAAAAAACATGTATTTTCCTTATATATTACAGCTCTGTCTATTAACGGAGAGTCACTGTGTTTATGCAGTATTTACTGAAAAAATATTAAGGAAATTTTTCTTCTTCTCTGGTCTTGAAACCCATTGTCATAGCCTTCCAAAAGTCTTGCACATACAACGTATTGGATCAAGATTCTATGGACAATTATTGAGGAGCTGCTTAGCTACACTATATTACATAAATGATCCTGTACAGAGCTCATACATTTTTCTCACCAGGGTTGGTTATGTTACTTTCTAAACCTAATATGTTATAGCTACCTGTCCACATTTGTAATCAGCAGGGGTGCAATTTTAACTGGGGAAAGGGGGGACATGCTGCAATTCTGAAATTGCATTACCCCCAGTTTTATCACTGGAAGGCTCCGGTGTGCTTTAGGACCATGGGGACGCCTCCGAACAGCCGGATAGGCTGTTTGGAGTGTTTATGCGACTGGATTAAAAAATGTATATATATTTATATATTATGTCCCCACACACTTCTAAAACCAAAGTTGCACCTCTGGTAGTCAGTAACTTAATTTTGGACTACTTTCCCTTTAAGAGGCAATAGAAGACAAAAAGGATCCATCAAACGCATCAAAACAAGAGCGAAATCTGTGTGGAGGAAACTGGCCACAGGTTTGCTTCCACCTTCCAAACCATCCTTCTCTTCCGCCGATGCAATGAAATCTCTCTTCGTCCCATCTCTTTTCCCCACCCTCCTTCAGCTTATCTCTCGCTCTCCTGACTCCATTGAGTGGTGGAAGATGAGTTGACACGCTGACAAGAATACTCTAGTAAAAAAACCCACTGAATTTCAACATAGTCTGGGCTAAAATTAGGCTTAATATAAGATTAACATCCATGTGTTGACTCTAAAGGTAAAAAATTAAATTGAGCATCAGGACCCCGCAAGATCCTCTCGTTCCACGAGCGAGCACACACCCCCCCCCCCTCTCGCCATGCAACTCCGCATTCACCATAGCAAGGTGTACCCACAGCATACCAGATGACGTGAGCTCTCCATTTTTACTGCAGCATCATACATGATTCATATCATGGAAGCAGCATCTTGAGCAGCACAGCCCGAACAAGGAGCAACTGGCTCACATGGAGGGATGTGCATCGAGAAAACAGTGGTGAAACGAAGACCAATATTTGGGGATGATTCCTTTCATTTCAGTGAAATATGTTTCGGAATTTGATTAAAATTGGATGACAATGATACAAATTCCATTGCTTTTATGTAACAACCACTCCTAGTAAATGTGGAAAGTGGCAGTAAAATCGTGCCACAAAAGTGGTGTTTCTTAACAACAAAGCAATGTCATAACAATGGAGTTAGAGTTAGCGTAGGCTTCATTGGACGCTGGTATTATCATACCCATAAACTACAGGTTAGCATAAAAACCAAAGATAGTGATTAGCTCTTAGCGGTTAGCTAAGAGCTTACAGTTAACCGCTAATTAGCCTACTAGCACATCTTCCTGTCAGCTGTCATGTGCAGAAATACTGTTTTGGCCTGTCCTGAGTCTGCTGCTGATTATCACTGGCTGCAACATTTAACAAACAGTCAATAAAGGGCCCTCTTTGGAGACAGCGCTGTCATTGGCTAATTAGCCTTCCTTCAGAAACAATGGGGGTTTTGGTGCGCGGCGCGCTAATGACTAGCTGTCGATATAGACAGCCTCGCATTGGAGCCCTTATGCTACGCTGGGAGGAGCTACGCTAACTTTCAAACACACTAGCATTGCTGAATGCTAATCATTATGGCAACAAGGCTAAGCCACGGGTCCTGTTGGACATGCTACATGTGTGCGTGTTTAGCATAGTGAGTGAACCCACGGCCACATATCTCTAGCGTGCAGCTGTAGCGTGTATTGACATCCACTTGCAGGTGTTCAAAGCTAATTAGTTTGATTCTCTGAAGACTTTCCCGGGATGTTGTGCTGTTTTTTTGTTGTTGTCTGCAACATGGCTGAAGTCTTGGGGGCACCTGTTAGACAGGATACCCAGAGAGGTTTGACACCCCTAATACAAACCAAAATCAATATGGCAGCCTTCCTTGGAGGTGGTGATAGGATGAGTGTCCCATGAAGAGAGAGAGAGAGAAACAAGCAGCTTTGGAGGAGAGAGAAAGGTAGAAAGGGGGGAAAGGGAATAGAAAGGGGGGAAAGGGAATAGAAAGGGGGAGGGGGAAAAGAACGACAGGTAGAGGCCTTCCTAATGACCTGAAGGTGCCAAACAGGACAACCAAAAGCCTACAGACAAATGTAAAGTATAATGGTCATATCATGAAGCCTATAATTGGTGTGTCACAGTCGGTGACACAAGCGTCCACCTCCAGTCCCTCCAGTGACGAACACGTCACCCTGCTTACGGCACAGCCTCTCCATGAGACAAAAACAAAAGAGGAAGGAAGTTAGAACACAAGAGGGAGTGGTTGAGGGTAGAGAAGGACAACAAAACAGAGAGTGAGTGGGTAAGCGAGAGGAAGAGAGGAGCGCCGAAGGGAGAGAAAAAAAAGATGGACAGGGAGAGAGAGAAAGGTAGAGAAGACGGGTAGAGAGTGAGTGGGAGAGAGGTGTAAACATGATCAATCCTGTCTTGACTAGGTTCAAAGATGACAGGCTTCTTCTCCACATTTTCAGCCTCGGTGGAGCGCATCGTCACTTCTTATCTCTCTCTCTCTCTCACACACACACACACACACACTTCCTCATTTGCTACTCAACTGACAGATGGGTCTACGGGCGCACACGACTTCCAACACACCCTTCAGCATGCACAGTTATTTCCTACAATCCTGAAACCGGCCAAACTCCCTCTATACATGACCATTGGTCAAAATACTAACCGCCAACCCATTGATTTATTGAATCAGGTGCATCCCTGCTGTGCTGACCAAAATCCATCTTGATGAAACCAAATCAGCAAGCATTTGGTTTATTACAAAAACAATGTTCCATTCGCACAAATTTTGCGCACAAATTTGTTTCCATCCCCGTTAGTGAGCATTTATCATTTTCCAAGATAATCCATCCACCTGACAGGTGTGGCATATCAAGAAGCTGATTAAACATGATCATTACACAGGTGCACCTGGGGGCAATAAAAGGGCACTCTAAAATGTGCAGTTCTGTCACAGACCACAATGCCACAGATCTCTCCATTTTTTTGCATGCAATTGGCATGCTGACTGCAGGACTGTCCACCAGAGCTGAATGTAATGTTAATTTCTCTACCATAAGCCGCCTCCAACATCATTTTAGAGAAGTTGGCAGTATGTCCAAACGGCCTGACAACCGCAGACCACGTGTATGGCGTCGTGTGGACGCCATTCATCCGCCGCCATCACCTCATATTTCAGCATGACAATGCACGGCCCTACGTCGCAAGGATTTGTATACAAGTCCTGGAAGCTGAAAATGTCTGCATACTCATCATACATGTCACCCATTGAGCATGTATGGGATGCTCTGGACGTGTTCGTAGCGCCAATCCAGTTACAGCCAATAACCAGAAACTTCGCACAACCATTGAAGAGGAGTGGGACAACAATCCAACGGCCACAATCAACAGCCTGATCAACTCTACGTGAAGGAGACTGCATGAGTCACACCAGATAATGGTTCTCCGATCCACACGCCTAGCTTTTTTTTTTGTAGGCAATATTAAAATATCCTAATATTTATATATATTATTTTACTTTTAGATTTGTGTGTATTGTTGTGAATTGTTAGATACTAATGCACTGTTGGAGCTAGGAGCACAAGCATTTCGCTACACCCGCAATAACATCTGCTAAATATGTGACCAACAACATTTGATTTGATTTAAAGGTATATGACCAACCGATGAATATCTGAATTCCCAGTCATATGAAATCCATAGACTAGGACTTATGCATTTATTTAAATTGACTGATTTCCTTATATGAACTGCAATTGAGTAAAATCTCCGAAATTGTTGCATTCATTTTAGTTCTGTGTATATCAGGTGTGTTAGTGCTGGGCTGGAATAAAACTGTGCACCACCACTCACCGAAGTCTTCTGACACTGGATGCTGGTGCTGTTGAAGCGCAGGGCAGTGACGCTGTGTTCCTCTCCCTGCACGTGGAACACGCACTCGTAGTTCCTCTGGCCAGACTGGGGCTGGGGCAGGTTGCGGGCGGCCAGTGTGATGGGCTTGGTCACGCCCACGGGGATATAGATCTGGGTAGAGGGCAGGATCTGGGGACAATCCTGGGGGAGAGAGGAATGGAGAGATTTAGGTTATTCAGGTATTCATGTTGTTGTGTCACGTTTTAATATTTTTATCTGATCTGGGGACAGTCCTGGAGGAGAGAGGGAGAATTAGAGTAACACCTTCATTCATGTACCATTATGTCAAGTCTGAATGTGTCTATCTGATCTGGGGACAGTCCTGGAGGAGAGAGGGAGAATTAGAGTAATGCCTTCATTCATGTACCGTTATGTCAAGTCTGAATGTGTCTGTCTGTTCTGGGGACAGTCCTGGAGGAGTAGGGAAGGAGGAATGGAGAGATAAAGAGAGGTTTGGGTTTTGTGTCACAATATCATGTCGGCTTATGACTTGACACGATGCTCAAACGAGTCGCATGAGAAAGAAAGAGTGAAAGATCTGGAACAAAGTACATTAACTTCTTGGATATAGGGGGCGCTATTTTAATTTTTGGATGAAAAACGTTCCCATTTTAAACAAGATATTTTATCATGAAAAGATGCTTGACTATGCATACAGCCTTGGAAAGAAAACACTCTGACGTTTCCAAAACTGCAAAGATAGTCTGTGAGTGCCACAGAACTGATGTTACAGAAAAAACCCAGATAAAAATACAATCAGGAACTGCCTCATGGCAATGACTCCTTATATGGCTGTGGAGGAGCTAGGAGTCAGCTTACCTTTTCCACGTTTTCCCCAAGGTGTCTGCAGCATTGTGACGTATTTGTAGGCATATCATTGGAAGATTGACCATAAGAGACTCCATCTACCAGGTGGTCGCTTGGTGTCCTCTGTCGCAATTATTGCGTAATCTCCAGCTGCAGTATTTTTCCGTTTGCCTCGGATGAGAAACCGACTGCCAGGAATGATTTTTCATCAAATAGAATTGTGAAAAACACCTTGAGGATTGATTCTAAACAACGTTTGCCATGTTTCTGTCGATATTATGGAGCTAATTTGGAAAAAAGTTAGGCGTTGTGTTGACTGCATTTTCTTTTTTTTTCTTAGCCAAACATGATGATGAACAAAACGGAGCTATTTCTCTTACACAAATAATATTTTTGGAAAATATTAACATTTGCCATCTAACAGAGTCTCGTCATTGAAAACATCCAAAGTTCTTCAAAGGTAAATGATTTTATTTGAATGCTTTTCTTGCTTTTGTGAAAATGTTGGCTGCTGAATGCTAGGCTTAATGCTATGCTAGGCTATCAATACCCTTACACAAATGCTTGTGTAGCTTTGGTTAAAGCATATTTTGAAAATCTGAGATGACAGTGTTGTTAACAAAAGGCTAAGCTTGTGTTTCAGTATATTTATTTCATTTCATTTGCGATTTTCATGAATAGGAAATGGTAATGAGCTTGAGGCTATGATTACGCTCCCGGATACGGGATTGCTCGACGCTAGAGGTTAAACAGTAATAATGGCTCTACATAACACTCGGGCTCCCGAGTGGTGCAGTGGTCTAAGGCACTGCATCTCAGTGCAAGAGGCGTCACTGTGGTCCCTGGTTCGAATCCAGGCTGTATCACATCCGGTCGTGATTGGGAGTCCCATAGGGCGGCGCACAATTGGCCCAGCGTCGCCTGGGTTTGGCCTGTGTAGGCCGTCCTTGTAAACAGAATTGACAAGAATTTGTTCTTAACCGACTTGCCTAGTTAAATAAAACAATGACAGCATGCCATGTTACCACTGCTCACCTCATAAAGCACCACACTTGTGATATCATAGCATCCCCAAGACTTCAAAGAAAGAATGAACTGCAGTTTTTCCTTGTGTGGACTCCATTGTCTGGTAATGAACTAGTGTGACAATGTTTGAGAAAGTCCATTGATTCTGTAACATTCACCAGAGATGAGATGATGGCTTAGACCATCTGGTAACACTCTGTGTATTGTCTTGTATCACTGGGGTGTAAAGCCTTGGGGGTCCAGAGAAAGTGTGTGTTCGTGCGAAGGAACACATGAAGTCATTACATTGTTTATACCACGCTTTGGCGGAGTGCTTACATCATCAACTCCCACTCAACAGAACGAGCGTTGCACAACGAGGAACCCACCACGATTCTTTAGTCCAATGCCATCGAAGCAGTTCACTCTAATTCATCGTCGTGTTATAATTTTTTTTTTTAAAGCCTATTAATACATTCAGTTAACAAACGCAGATAAACATTTCACAAACAAAAATTGCACGCAAAAGGGGTAAGAAAAAACGAAGGCTGCAACTTCATGACAGTTGATACTAGCCTGGTATTGCTTGATATCGGAACAAATTCTAAAAAATGGCCTGTGTCGCTCCATTCCTGACAAAAATCGCCCGACAAACACACACCAAATGATGAGAAAACGACTAACACACCTGACACAAACCCCAAGTACATCTGGGATTTGTACATCTATGTCTGAGATGCTAGTAAGCTGCTATGAGAAAACGTACCAACACACCCCACAAATTCAGTACCTCCACTATAGTACACCATGGACATTTGGGTCATTTAGGAGATGCTCTTATCCAAAGTGACTTACAGTTACTACATTATCTTAATAAGATGAGACAGTCATTTATTTTCCCTCAATAAGGAAATTAAAGTTAGTGCTAGTAGGAAAATATAAGATAATGGGGGAGGGGGATGGGGGGGTTAGAATGACTGATGTCTTATTTAAGATACTGTTTGAAGAGGTACGGTTTCAGATGTTTTTGGAAGATGTACAGGGACTCCGCTGTCCTGGCATCAGGGGGGAACCTGGTATCCACCATTAGGGTGCCAGGACAGAGAAGGGCTTTGACTGGGCTGAGCAGGAGCTGATCTCTAGGAGGAGTGGGACAGCCAAGAGACCAGAGGCGGCAGAACGGAGTGCTCGGGTTGGGGTGTAGGGTTTGAGCAGAGCCAGAAGGTTGGGAGGGGTAGTTCCCCTTGCTGCTCCGTATGCCAGCACCATGGTCTTGTAGTGGATGTGAGCTTAGGCTGGAAGCCTGAGAAGCAACATCAGGGATTTTCCTGCCATTGAAATCCTTGGACGGGCCGCTGTCTAAACAGTGTAAAAAATAATGTTTATTTTGTGTGCATACAGACGGAAAGAGAGACAGATTTTTTGGATGGAAAAACGCTTTCAGTGTAAACTTCAATGACTAAAACCAGAAAGTAAATAGAAAAGATAATGGACCTTTATATTTGATATAATGTCATCTTTGAGAACTAACAATTAATAAAATAAAAGCTAGACAGTCAGGTAGATTTAAAAAACGTATAGAATTGCAGTAAAATTGGCTTACAAATGTATATACACTGCCAAGATGGGGGCCTCTAAAACAGGGTTGGGCAACTTTGATGGGGTTGGGTACCACAAAATAAATCTAGCCTCATATCGAGGGGCCACAGTGGCTCACGGCTCTGCGTACCCACA
This sequence comes from Oncorhynchus masou masou, assembly GCF_036934945.1. Lineage (NCBI taxonomy): Eukaryota > Metazoa > Chordata > Actinopteri > Salmoniformes > Salmonidae > Oncorhynchus > Oncorhynchus masou. Next base: position 43,603,401 of record NC_088216.1, on the reverse strand, counting down.
TCCATACCCACACATGCAGTCAGAGCCAACCCTAGCCTTTCGGGGGCCATAATTTACATTTTGAGCAAAACATTTTGGCCCCCCCCCCCCTTTGACAGCGGCGTGAGTTAATTCCCTGCAATTCTACACTTTTTGCCATGGGGTGGAAAGAAATGTTCGCAATTTTGAATATGATATCTGAGTGCGAGTGACTAACAAAATCAATGGGGGCCCCCTGGTCAGTAATCTGACCATGATTACTACAAGTTTAGATAGCTGGCTAGACTAATTTACCAAATCTAAAAATGTTTTGCTGACACGAGCTAACGAAGTGACTGTCCATGACTGAAATAACAAGAGGGAAAACTGCTGATGCACAACAACATTTTAAAATTGCGGCGTGTGTCTTCGACTATTCTAACTCCACATTAAGTTGAGACCCCGCGGGCCGCCAGCTGTCCGTCCCCGGCTCTAAAATGTCCTCTAACACTCAGCCACGCCGACCTCGCACACTGCCGCACCCCATGCCACGCCCCATCATGCCACGCCCCATCATGCCACGCCCCATCATGCCACGCCCCATCATGCCACGCCCCACCACCTAAGCCCCATTTTTGATCCAGAAGAAAACCCTGACCATGCAGTAACAGTAAGCAGTCCTGCTGTGCATTAGTGCAACAGTGTTTCCCCAGCCCGCCAGACAATGGTGCGTTTGTTCATTTGCTTATAAGCCTCCTCCAACATCTGAACCCACTCCGACACTGAACTGATAACGAGCACGGCATTACAATGGCGAGAACACCAGTCTGGTGACAACACCCTGACAAGCAGCGAGGCAGGCGGTTGGAGGGACGGAGAGGAGATGGTGGTGGGTAGGATGACGGGACAGAGGGAGCGATGTGGGGAGAAAAGACAGAGAGAGGGGAGCAGAACTGCATTCTGACTTCTCTCTCTCTCTCCCCCTGTATCAAAGTCAGAGCGATGGATCCGTTTCACGCTAACAACCGGGGTCCGTTTCACGCGTCTCGCAGTTAATGAATTGCCTGCAGCCTCGGACGTGGATGGAAATTTAAGTGGGGAGCGAGATCGAGTCGTATAAGGACGTTTGAAGTCTCGAATTCTGAAACGGAGAAAATTAGCGCTTTCACTTTCCAAAGCACAAACAGCAATTGCAACAGCAATAAAACTTTAAAAAGCCCTGCATTTGTATATTCAGTCTGTGGTTTGATATTGTGTCACTTTTTACAGCAGGACAATGTTATATTTACATTCAATTAAAAAATGCCAATGTTGAGTCTAAATCAAATCAAACAACATTTTATTTGGTCACCTACACACGTTTAGCAGATGTTATTGCGGGTGTAGCGAAATGCTTTTGTTTCTAGCTCCAACAGTGCAGTAGTATCTAACAAGTAATATCGAACCATTTCACAACACACAAATTCGAAGTAAAGGAATGAATGCATAAATATTTGGACAAGGAACCTAGGACTAAAATATATTAGAATAAAATACAGTATTTACAACTGTACACATGAGATGAGTAGTGCAAAATGTGTAAACATTATTAAAGTGTCTAACAAAACGTGCTAACGTCATAGAAAAACATATATTGTATTCATTTGTCTCGTGACTCGTGACCGATTCGCCTTCCCAAAGAGTTAAAGGATAATGTTATACGTTAATATTTGTTTCAAGTGTCAACACACTACTCAACTACTGTTCCACTACTGGCGGAGCATCCGAACTTAAGACACTGTACGCCAGCAACCCCAGTGCACTGCTTTCAGTAAGATTTCCAAATGGCAGTCATTGAGTTCTGTAAATCGCGTCACATTGAACATTGTCCCCATTCTCTGGAGAAGCCGCTGTCGCATTACTCCAAGACATGATCAAAGCATCACCAGAGCGAGAGACCGAGGCACCTTATTTCATCAACATCTCTGACAGGTGTCAAAACAGTTCAAAGCTTGCATTAGGGCTACAAACTGCAGACTACAATGCAACCATATTTCACCAGGGGATTCTTTTGAAGCTCAGATTTTTATTTATTTCACAGTTGAAACGGAACTAGCGGTTTCTACACGAGCTGTGAGTTCATCATCCGGGCTGTTTCCATGAGCATAGGCTGGGGGAAGAAGTGTGTGCACGAGGGTGCAAGAGAAGTGCCAGGTGAGCTGGCACTGTAAGAAATGTCTGAGGGAGGTTGGTGGCTACCCACAGAGAGACTGGCTCAGCGTTTCTCTTCCCACAAACCCCCGAAGCTTAAGAGTAAAAGGCACTAAGACGGATCCCCGGGGATCGCATTGCACGGTTGCCAGACAATGAGACTTTCTGATCATCGCATATACATACTTTCTTTTAGCCAAAATAGACTCTCATTCCACTTTCAATGACTGTCCCTCCTGGCAAACCTACACAGCTGCCGGAAAAACGATTCTGGAGAAAGTAAACACCCACAGCTTGATCCAAAGCAAGCTCAAAACACACTGCGCGATTGAATTGGGCTAAAAACAGACAAATGTGTGTGTATGTGTGTGGTGTTTTTGGGATGTCCAAGTTCCCTTTCCCTGTTCTATGGCAGACTGAAGGGCCCTTCCCCCTATCCCACTTGTTTGTTTTACTTAACTGCTGGCTTGGGGGCTTTGCCGCCAATGGCTTAGACAAGCTGGAAGAAGAGGGGCATTGTGGGAGATGAAGTCCACATACAAAAGGATTCCCTTTTGTCAAACACTCTGGCCAGTTTATTTGTTTACAAAAATGGATTGCTTCTACAGTGAGTCACGTGGCCGTTGCTTGCTATGTAAAGCAGGCTGACAGGCATTCAGTTACTGTTCAATTGAATGTTAGAATTTGAGTGACCTAAGTGACTTGGAGCGTGGTATGATGGTCGGTGCCAGGCCCGCTGGATCCAGTATTTCAGAAACGGCCGCTCTCCTGGGCTTTCCATGCACAACAGAGTTTTAGGTTTCCAGAGAACGGTAAGACAAACAAAAATCATCTAGTCAGCAGCAGTCTTGTGGGTGAAAACAGCTCGTTGAGGAAGTCGAAAGTGAATGGCGAGAATTGTGCAAGCCAACAGGCGGGCCCACAAACAGACAAAATAACGGAGCAGTGCAACAGTGGCGTGGAGAACAGAATCTCAGGAACGCACAACTCCAGTCGATCCTCGTCACAGATGGGCTATTGCAGCAGACGACCAGACTGGTTTTCCTACCAGCTGAAAACAAGAGGTGGGTCCAGTGGGGAAGGTGATCACCAACACGGGTCAATTGAGGAGTGGAGAAAAACAAACATTGCCTGGTCTGATGAATCCCGGTTTCTGTGATGGAGTCAGGATATTTTTTATTTATTTTTATTTATTTCACCTTTATTTTAACCAGTTAGGCAAGTTGAGAACAAGTTCTCATTTACAAGTGCGACCTGGCCGAGATAAAGCAAAGCAGTTCGACACAATACAACAACACAGAGTTACACAAGGAGCAAAACAAACATGCAGTCAATAATACAGTACAAAAATAAATCTATATACAATGTGAGCAAATGAGGTGAGTTAAGGGAGGTAAAGGCAAAAAAAAGCAGAGAACTGGAAGGAGAGGCGGCCAAAGGAAGAATTGGTTTTGGGGGTGACCAGAGAGATATACCTGCTGGAGCACGTGCTACAGGTGGGTGCTGCTATGGTGACCAGTGAACTGAGATAAGGGGGGACTTTACCTCGCAGGGTCTTGTCGATGACCTGGAGCCAGTGGGTTTGGCGACGAGTATGAAGAGAGGGCCAGCCAACGAGAGCGTACAGGTCGCAGTGGTGGGTAGTATATTGGGCTTTGGTGACAAAACGGATGGCACTGTGATAGACAGCATCCAATTTATTGAGTAGGGTATTGGAGGCTATTTTGTAAATGACATCGCCGAAGTCGAGGATCGGTAGGATGGTCAGTTATACAAGGTTATGTTTGGCAGCATGAGTGAAGGATGCTTTGTTGCGAAATAGGAAGCCAATTCTAGATTTAAATTTGGATTGGAGATGTTTGATGTGAGTCTGGAAGGAGAGTTTACAGTCTAACCAGACACCTAGGTATTTGTAGTTGTCCACATATTCTAAGTCAGAACCGTCCAGAGTGGTGATGCTGGACGGGCGTGCAGGTGCATGCAGCGATCGGTTGAAGATCATGCATTTAGTTTTACTTGTGTTTAAGAGCAATTGGGGGCCACAGAAGGAGAGTTGTATGGCATTGAAGCTCGTCTGGAGGGTTGTTAACACAGTGTCCAAAGAAGGGCCAGAAGTATACAGAATGGTGTCGTCTGTGTAGAGGTGGATCAGAGACTCACCAGCAGCAAGAGCGAGATTATTGATGTATACATAGAAGAGAGTCGGCCCAAGAATTGAACCCTGTGGCACCCCCAGAGACAGGCCCTCCGATTTGACACACTGAACTCTATCAGAGAAGTAGTTGGTGAACCAGGCGAGGCAACAATTTGAGAACCAAGGCTATCGAGTCTGCCGATGAGGATGTGGTGATTGACAGAGTCGAAAGCCTTGGCCAGGTCAATGCATACGGCTGCACAGTATTGTTTCTTATCAATGGTGGTTAAGATATCGTTTAGGACCTTGAGCTTGGCTGAGGTGCACCCACAACCAGCTCTGAAACCAGATTGCATTGCGGAGAAGGTGCGGTGGGATTCGAAATGGTCGGTAATCGGTTTGTTGACTTGGCTTTCGAAGACCTTAGAAAGGCAGGGTACGATAGATATAGGTCTGTAGCAGTTTGGGTCAAGAGTGTCCCCCCCTTTGAAGAGGGGGAGGACTGCAGCTGCTTTCCAATCTTTGGGAATCTCAGACGATACGAAAGAGAGGTTGCCACTGGCAAGTTATAGGGGTTGCAACAATTTTGGCAGATAATTTTAGAAAGAAAGGGTCCAGATTTTCTAGCCTGGCTGATTTGTAGGGGTCCAGATTTTGCAGCTCATTCAGAACATCAGCTGACTGGATTTGGGAGAAGGAGAAGTGGGGGAGGTTTGGGCGAGTTGCTGTGGGGGGTGCAGTGCTGTTGACCGGGGTAGGGGTAGCCAGGTGGAAAGCATGGCCAGCCGTGGAAAATGCTTATTGAAATTCTCAATTATAGTGGATTTATCAGTGGTGACAGTGTTTCCTAGCCTCAGTGCAGTTGGCATCTGGGAGGAGGTGTTCTTATTCTCCATGGACTTTACAGTGTCCTAGAACTTTTTGGAGTTTGTGTTGCAGGAAGCAAATTTCTGCTTGAAAAAGCTAGCCTTGGCTTTTCTAACTGCCTGTGTATATTGGTTTCTAGCTTCCCTGAAAAGTTGCAGATATACGGGGGCTGTTCGATGCTAATGCAGAACGCCATAGGATGTTTTTGTGTTGGTTAATGGCAGTCAGGTCTGGTGAGAACCAAGGGCTATATCTGTTCCTTGTTCTACATTTTTTGTATGGGGCATGCTTATTTAAAATGTTGAGGAAGGCATAAAAAAACAGGCATCCTCTACTGACGGGATGAGATCAATATCCTTCCAGGATACCCCGGCCAGGTCGATTATAAAGGCCTGCTCGCTTAAATGTTTCAGGGAGCGTTTGACAGTGATTAGTGGAGGTCGTTTGACCGGATGCAGGCAATGAGGCAGTGATCGCTGAGATCTGAGTTATTTAGAGGGCAAGTTGGTTAGGATGATATCTATGAGGGTGCCTGTGTTTATAGCTTTGGAGTGGTGCCTGGTAGGTTCATTGATAATTTGTGTGAGATTGAGGGCATCAAGCTTAGATTGTAGGATGGCTGGGGTGTTAAGCATGTTCCAGTTTTGGTCACCTAGCAGCACGAGCTCTGAAGATAGATGGGGGGGCAATCAGTTCACATATGGTGTCCAGAGCACAGCTGGGGGCAGAGAGTGGTCTATAGCAGGCAGCAACGGTGAGAGACTTGTTTTGAGAGAGGTGAGAGAGGTGGATTTTTAAAAGTAGAAGTTCTAATTGTTTGGGTACAGACCTGGATAGTAGGACAGAACTCTGCAGGCTATCTTTGCAGTAGATTGCAACACCGCCCCCTTTGGCCATTCTATCTTGTCTGAAAATGTTGTAGTTCGGGATGAAGATTTCACATTTTTTGGTGGTCTTCATAAGCCAGGATTCAGACACGGCTAGAACATCCGGGTTGGCAGAGTGTGCTAAATCAGTGAATAAAACAAGGCTTCTAATTTTAACATGCATGAAACCAAGGCTATTACGGTTACAGAAGTCATCAAAAGAGAGCGCCTGGGGAATAGGAGTGGAGCTAGGCCCGGCAGGGCCTGGATTCACCTCTACATCACCAGAGGAACAGAGGAGGAGTAGGATAAGGGTACAGCTAAAAGCTATGAGAATTGGTCGTCTAGAACGTCCGGAACAGAGAGTAAAATGAGGTTTCTGGGGGCGATAAAATAGCTTCAAGGTATAATGTACAGACAAAGGTATGGTAGGATGTGAATACAGTGGAGTTAAACCTAGGTATTGAGTGATGAGAGAGATATTGTCCCTAGAAACGTCATTGAAACCAGGTGATGTCATCACATGTGTGGGTGGTGGAACTGAAAGGTTGGATAAGGTATAATGAGCAGGGCTAGAGACACTACAGTGAAATAAGCCAATAAACACTAACCAGAACCGCAATGGACAAGGCATATTGACATTAAGGAGAGGCATGCTTAGCCGAGTGATCATAAGGGTCCAGTGAGTAGTGAGGTTGGTTGGAGTCACGGCGATTCAGACAGCTAGCCGGGTCATCGGTAGCAAGCTGGCATAGGATGGAGGTCTGTTTTTAGCCACCTCGTGCGTTTTCGTCGGTAGATTAGTGGGGTTCCGTGTGGTAGAGGGGATCAATCCAATTGGCAAAATAGATATAGTTACAGTGACCCAAGAAAATTTGTCCGATAGACCTATTCAGATAGCAGTCGATAAGACAGCTAACGATTAGCTGGCAGCAGATGGGCATTCAGGTAACGTCGCGACGGAGGGGCCAGTCGGATAACTTCCTCGGGCAGATAATGTCGGTAGTCCAGTCGTGATGGCCAGGTGGGGCTCCGCATCGGCAGTAAAATGGGTCTGGATTGGTGATTGTAGCCCAGGAGTGGCTGATGGAACTCTTCAGCTGGCTAGCTCCGGAATAATTGATGTTTGCTCAGGGATCGACGTAAGCCAATAGTCACATGTATAGCAGTTAGCTAGCTGTGAGATCCAGGTGTAAATATCCAGAGCTTGAAGTTGAAATCCAGGGATATGGAGAGAAAAATAGGTCCGGTATGTTCTGGTCTGAGTCGCGTTGTACAAAACTGACGATATCTTTTCGAGCTAAAGGATAGCTGATGACCACAAACCTTAATTAGCTGAATACTAACGTTAGCCAGTAAACTGGCTAGCTTCTATTGTGGATTTCAGATGAGGTAAATAATATTATTATTTATTTTTTTAATTGGTGAGGCGGGTTGCAGGAGAGTGTTTTGAAGTTGAGTTTTTGGAAAAGAAAATATATAAAAGAAAGAAAGATCTAAATATATATATACATGGGACACGACAAGACGACGACAAAGGACGTCTGACTGCTATGCCATCTTGGATCTTGGATATGACGTAAGCAGCATGAGTCCATGGACCCATCCTGCCTGCTGTTAATAGTACAGGCTGGTGTGGTTGTGTACTGGTTTGGGGAATGTTTTCATGGCACAACATTAGGTCCCTTAATACCGTTTAAAAAAAGATTGAATGCCATGGTGTATCTGAACATTGTTGCTGACCAAACCATATAGAGCATCTTTGGGGTGAGATGGAATGGGGCTGTTCGCAGCATCAATGTACCGCCTTCCTAGCTGCAGCAACTGTGTGACGCTATAGCGCATCGGCATGGACCAACATCCCGTTAGAAGGTTTCCGGCCACCTTGTAGAATCCACACCACGAAGAAGTCAGGCTGTTCTGGAGACAGGGGGGGGTCCGGCCCAGTACTAGATGGGTGTACCTAATAAACTGACCACTGAGTGTTTGTCTGAAAGACCTTAATCAAGGCCCGTCACACTTTTGAATGCATACGCAGTTGACTTCCTTTCCGTTTCAAATGACAAACGCTTCATTAATTAGACCATTCTAAAAAGCCGCAATTCTTGCAGCACAAGACAAATGTCCCGTCTCACTCCCAGACACCTAATCGTATTTTCAGCCAAAAGTTTGAAGCATGAAACCCCGGGCAGACGTCCGAGATACATTTCGCCTCCACCATCAACGTGTGTTCCCTCTGAGACTTCAGCTGATAGGTCCAAACTCTCACCATGTTGACGGTGGAGGGAAAACAAGTGTTGGCGGATAAAATGATCTGCACCTCACAGGTGTGAGAAAAACACCTTTTTAACACCGGCCAAATGCATATAATGAGACAACAAGAGATTTGAGTAGATTAAAGCGAGAGAGAGTGCACGTATATAAATTAATAAGTTCTTAGGCGAGAAACTGACAGGATGTTAATAAATAACGCAACGAAAACATTGTGCATAAATAATGAGTCGACTGTCTTAATTTTTTTTTTAAAGACCAATCTGATCCATAATTAATTAGGTCTCTGATGTGGTGGAATACAGATAAGAAGGGGGGGGGGATGTTAACATAATATATTAAATAATGAAATAAATTAGTTGAAAACCTTGGGGGGAAGAGACGGTGACACCTAGGTCATCAAAGTGGCGGGACTTGGGGACGATGTTGGGGGACACAGGGGAGTGCGTTGCGGCTTTGACAGAGGGTGGGGGGGGGGGGGGTTTCCCTGGGGAGCATGGTGTCACCGACTGCCCTTCTAGATCCCCCATGAGCGCCGTTGACATGCTTCGCAGCTTGGCCCCAAGACATCAATACGGTATCTTCTGTCAGGCGTTGTCAGGCGTCGCATCAGAGACGGGGATGGAATCGCTTGTACTTCTGCTCCACCCGAACCTAACCCGAGCGGTGCGCACCTAAGTTTTGCGTTAATATTCCTATCGAGGTTAGGTATTGAGGTAGCGTGTTATTCGACAAGGACACAGACGAGCCTTCTGAACTTAACCAAAGAATCAAAGAAAATTGGCGAACATAGACACAAAAGGGAGACAACAGGGTCAATAGAAGGGCAACACACCTAGGTTTTTTTTTAGAGGACATGTTTGTGGTAAAACAGCTCAGCGGGCAGTCTCATCTTTAACTACAACCTGACCTTCACGGGGCTCGCATCTGATGGGGAGGCGCGCTAGAGCCGCCTGTCGGCTCGACCGACACAATGTGTGTGTTTGCCTGTGTGCTTGTGTATGTATGCATGTACACACACACACACACGTGTGTGTAGTCCCCCCCCCCCGTTATTTTTTGGCAGATCTATTAGGTGGAACGACTGAGGTATTCTCATTAAGCTGCGAAACGACACCCCTTCGACAGGCGAGAGACGGATCGTGGCGGGAAGAGAAGGGGGAAAAAATAAAGGAGAAAGAGAGAGTAACGACTTAATAAGCGAGCGACGTGCAGGGGAGCACAGGAGTAGAGCGGATGAGAGCGGAGCGAGTGAGCGAGGAAGAAAAATAAAAAATGAAAAGCGGGACTTTGAACCACGAAAAGGGACTCGGGGGTTTCCATCCACTTCCAGTTCTCATCCTCACTCCCTGGAAATAGAGGAGCAGAGAGAGAGAGTGTGAAAGGGAGCGTGACAAAAAGAGAGAGATGCACAAATTATACAGAGGTGGTGTGAATGATCTGTCATATAGGCGGAAGCTACCGGTGACAAAAAGGTGTGGTACACATCACTGTATGTTCATGGGATATTCAGAGCAGCCCAGCGCCCGAAGCGACTATTCTTATCAACTGTATGCAAGAATCGCCCGTGTTGTCGTAGGAATTCAGCCTCCTCTGTGGTGTCGTAGGAATTCAGCCTCCTCTGTGGTGTCGTAGGAATTCAGCCTCCTCTGTGGTGTCGTAGGAATTCAGCCTCCTCTGTGGTGTCGTAGGAATTCAGCCTCCTCTGTGGTGTCGTAGGAATTCAGCCTCCTCTGTGGTGTCGTAGGAATTCAGCCTCCTCTGTGGTGTCGTAGGAATTCAGCCTCCTCTGTGGTGTCGTAGGAATTCAGCCTCCTCTGTGGTGTCGTAGGAATTCAGCCTCCTCTGTGGTGTCGTAGGAATTCAGCCTCCTCTGTGGTGTCGTAGGAATTCAGCCTCCTCTGTGGTGTCGTAGGAATTCAGCCTCCTCTGTGGTGTCGTAGGAATTCAGCCTCCTCTGTGGTGTCGTAGGAATTCAGCCTCCTCTGTGGTGTCGTAGGAATTCAGCCTCCTCTGTGGTGTCGTAGGAATTCAGCCTCCTCTGTGGTGTCGTAGGAATTCAGCCTCCTCTGTGGTGTCGTAGGAATTCAGCCTCCTCTGTGTTGTCTTAGGAATTCAGCCTCCTCTGTGTCGGACTTACCAACCCCCATTGTCACACCTCTGAGAAGCAGAGGTGACATCATGTCGGTCTGATGATATCTGATTGGAGATTAACTTTACAGTAATACTATTGCTCAACAACCCCCGTTTTTGAATCCAAACAACTTATATAAAAAGGGTCATAGATTCATTGTTCTTTCTCTTATGTTCCTGACTTGCTGTGGTGAGACACCTACAGTACACGCTCTCTCCCTCTCCCAGGAGCTATGGGCCATGGCTCAAGCCGTGGATTCTTTCTCTCTCTCCCTCCCCCAGGGGCTATGGGCCATGGCTCAAGCCGTGGATTCTTTCTCTCCTTTGCTCTCTGACCATGCTTAGAATAATGCTGTGTAACGCTTGTTCATGCTTTATAACTGAAGCTTTTGCCTTGTATAATGTTATCCTTCATTTGACAAAATCCTGAAATAATAATTGTATTTAGAATTCCATTCTCAGAGATGTCTTCAGTGCCTATTACTGTAAACTCAACTACGGTGAGTTTGCACATTGCTAAATAATCTTTGTGGAGTCTGATAACTCATTAAAATGGACTAACTGCATTGTCTTATCACGAGTCTCATGTGAGGTACAGTATATATAAAATATACTGTATTTACCACAGCAAATATTACTGCCCACCACAGATACACACACTTGGCTGATACTGTACAGACATACACGGGCACAATCAATCTCATTAACAGTGTACAGGCATTAACAGTGACTGTACAGAACATTACAAATGCACATTTCTGAAAAGACTTGCGAGAAAACATTTAGTCCAGATACAGATATGGTTCTAACCCGAATCCCAAAAGACAAGTCTCCTTTTCAGAGGTTACTCTTCAAAGCTGACCATGTTGTGTGAGATACTTTCTCTTTGTGATGATCTAGGAATAGAGATGACGCGCGGCTGCGCAATCGTGGAAAGTGCTGGAATCAGCGCAGGTTCCTTTCGGAAAAAGAACTTCCTCCAAACCTTTACCTAACAAGGGCAGGTAGGAAACCTTAAGACGGGACAGCAAAGGATGCATTGGGACTCACTCTCCCTGCCTGCCAATATCTTTCTCTGTGCCTCTTGTTCAACAGCATTTTTGTTCCTCTCTGCCTTCCCAAATCCTCCGGGCTCCTCTTCTATCTCTACATGCCCCCTCTCCCCAACTCACTCGGTCTCTTTCCACCATCCCCTTTCTTTCAATCGCTCTGAACTTTGCCTTCACCATTCTCTACGATTTTCTTCTCCCTTCTCTTCTCCATACCTCTCTGCCCTTCAGTCTCTACCTTCTCTTCTCCATACCTCTCTGCCCTTCAGCCTCTACCTTCTCTTCTCCATACCTCTCTGCCCTTCAGCTTCTCCCTTCTCTTCTCCATACCTCTCTGCCCTTCAGCCTCTACCTTCTCTTCTCCATACCTCTCTGCCCTTCAGCCTCTCCCTTCTCTTCTCCATACCTCTCTGCCCTTCAGCCTCTCCCTTCTCTTCTCCATACCTCTTTGCCCTTCAGCCTCTCCCTTCTCTTCTCCATACCTCTCTGCACTTCAGTCTCTACCTTCTCTTCTCCATACCTCTCTGCCCTTCAGCCTCTCCCTTCTCTTCTCCATACCTCACTGCCCTTCAGCCTCTCCCTTCTCTTCTCCATACCTCTCTGCCCTTCAGCCTCTACCTTCTCTTCTCCATACCTCTTTGCCCTTCAGCCTCTACCTTCTCTTCTCCATACCTCTCTGCCCTTCAGCCTCTCCCTTCTCTCACCATTTACATCCAACTCTCCTCCAGTCTCTCCAGCGCTCCTTTTCCCCGCGTCTTCACTCTGCCTGCCTGTGACTCCGCCGTTCCCTTCTCTCTTCCAATATTCATCTGCGGTCTCCATTAAGGCAGGCGGGCCAACTTCGAGGGTGTGTGGAAATGAACATTTAATACAGCATGAATAATTAAACCACAGGGAACTACTGTGACTGACAGACACACACCGCCTGTGGGGGAGGGTAGTGTGTGTGTGTGTGTGAGCAAAAAAAGAACAAATCTCAATCTACCCATGCACTTCCTGTCATCGCGCTAACACTAGTTACCATTGGCTCGCAAAACTACCTCCAAACTTCCTTCACACTGGACACAGACACATAAAAATGGGATCCACCAGTTCATCGGACTCGGGGGAAGTAGAAAAGGGGCTTTGCCAAAATACTGAAGTATCCCTTTAACGAATATGTTTCAAGTACAACAGTCAGAGAGTCCTCTTTGGATTGGCAAGGGTGCTAAAAGAGGTGGGTGTAGCTAGGGGGGGGGGGTCAATGTCGAGGATTCAGATTTTCTCACTAAGGACAAGAAAATTAAATAACTTCGCCAACGTCAAAACTTCCTTTACGAAGTCGGCGCCAAAGCAGCCGCTTGCAGTTACGTTGAACACATTCGGGATGTTTCTCCTTGATTACGGTCGAGGAAACGCTTGTGTCGCATGCGTACTTGTGCAACTTTGGCTCTGGACCAGGGCCCGCTTTACGGAGCCTTGCTTCCTCTACCTTCTGGTCGCGCCATTGAAGCCTCTTTGCCCAGCACCGCAGCTACTGCTGCTTCCAAGCAAGAAGCACGAGCTAACACTTTAAGGGAGTCTTCGGCTCCACTGGCCTGTATCGTGTCAAAGGTACAAGAAAAGAAGCAAGGGAACGCACCGAGGGAACTGTACCATTCTCTGCGGAGAGTTGTTCCGTTCATCCTTCAAGGAGCAGATCCAAATTCCACTTCTCTTCTTCTCTTTGTTTCTAAACCCCGCTCCCGTCTCTCGGAACGTCAACAAAACGAGTGTGTGTGGGAACGTTACCGAGGAGCCGTGTGACAGTGAAGAGGCTGTGGCTTGCATTATGCTGCATAGCATTGCATGTCCATGTTGCGCAATTGTTGTCAGCGGCCGGTGCTCTTGAGGTTCACTGATACGCTTTGTTAAAGATTCATAGAATTGGAATGAAAAAGAGATGGGAGGAAAGAGAGCGTGGGGGTGGGGGGGGGGTGGGGGGGACAAGCACCTGATATTTTGCGATTGCATTTGAAGGGGGGTGGAAATCGGATTATGAATTGGAAACACAAGTCTCCATTCATACATTTCTAGAAGGAAGGGTCCGGAATGTTCTCAGGAGCTAGTGTTAGCGGCGAGTCATGTGGTTGTCGACCACGGTGCTGAGCGGAGGGTTATACAAGGAGGAGCCGGCTCGGTCACGGTTGAGTTACAGTCCATCTGGCTCGGGATGCCGCGGTTACTTCACCCATCGCCTCCGTTTCCTCCCTCCCTTGCTCTCTCTGTCCTCCCCTCCCTCCTCCTCCTCCTCCTCTCTTAATCCTGCGAGAACATTTGGAAAATAAATTGCGTCACTCTGAAAATGTAATCTAGGGCTTGTTATTGCCAGTTTCTCTTTTCTTCCCTCGGTTTCTCTCCTCCTTCGTTTAGCTCGCTCTCTCTCTCTCTCTCTCTGTCCTCTCTCTCTCTCTCTCTACCTTACATCTGGTCTCAATCGGACCCGTTTCTGGTCTCCCTCTATCACATGGAGCGTTGGAGGAGCTGAATTGTGAATATGTGTGTGTGTGTGTATGTGTGTGTATATGTGTGAGTGTGTAGGGAGAGATCCCTGAGAGAGGTTGTGGAATGGGGTGGAGGATATGTTCTCTCACCCTCCATCTCTTCTCTCCCCTCCTCTCGACAAGGTTTATATTTTATTAAACCTGGCCAGCGCCCGTCTCCTCCTCTCAGTGAAAGGCAGCGAAATGGTAGGGGGAGAAAGATGAGAAAACGGGGGGAGGGAGAAAAGGGAAGAGGAGAACAGGAGAGATGGGTTGGAACAGAGGAGAGAAAGAGAGCGAGGGAGAAAGTACGGGCAATTCGAAGGGGGAGGAGAGGAGGAAGACGAAGGAGGGCGCGGAAAAGGGAAGACAAAATCTCAGGAGGTAAGAAGGAGGGATGGGGAGGAGGGGAACGGCGGGGGCAATGCTACGCTCACTGCGGGTGCCGTTTTTTTGATCCATGGTCTAATTAGCCGGCAGGAGATAAGTTCTATCAGGAAATCACTGTTTTACTATGGCTGAAACAAAAGCAGCTCTAATGATCATAAATGAGAGAGCGGTGACAGCAGCACCGAGGTTGTGTCCCCAAAATGGCAACATACTGTATTCAACATACTGTATTCAACATACTGTATTCAACATACTGTATTCCCGTTAGAGTGCTCCACTTTTGAGGGGTCCACGGGGTTCAAAACTGGCGTACTACATAGGGCACGGGGGTGGCATTTGGAAAGCAGCCTGAGACTGTCCACTCTGGCTTGAGAGAATGGGACTGATAGAGAGAGAGGGATGGTTGGGTGGTAATGGGGTAGGGGGGAGGGGTGTACGGTCGGAAGAATAAGAGAGATGAACAGGGAAGTAGAATAAGAGAAATGAGTGGGAAGAGGAAAAAGTGGAGAAAATAATGAGATGAGAATTGGAAAGAAAGTGTAGAAGGAGAGAAACAGGAGGGGGACAGATGACGGTTGAGAAAGTCAAATGGGGGGGGTGAATACACCTTTGGGGGGGGGGGTGGACTGGGGTGTAGAGAGAGGGGATATATTACCCCCCCCCGGCCTTGGCTGTGCTTTGCCCAGATAACACCCAGGCGAGCTACAATTGACAAGATCACTATAGGCCTAGAGAGGCAGGACTCGACAGAGGTCTGGATGTACAGAATATCGGCTGCCCAAGAATAACCCTTCCTTTACATTTGGATGGGCATCTACAGGGTCAAACACCTCCCCCTTACCCCAACAGGATAGTATGGAGAATGTCCTAGTCTACGTCCCCAATGGCACCCTATTCTCCCATTTAGCACACAAGCATTTACCAGGGCCCGTAGTGCACCATGTAGAAATGGGGTGTTATTTGGGATGCAGCCCTAGTATACAGTTCTCCCTGTTCCACACTGGTAAGGGAGGGTGCGGTACAATACATCACCAGTAAGGGAGGGACCAGCCAAAGAGAACAGAGGAGAGGAGGAGGGCTGACCCCCAGTCAACTCGGGCTGACCCCCAGTCAACTCGGGCTGACCCCCAGTCAACTCGGGCTGACCCCCAGTCAACTCGGGCTGACCCCCAGTCAACTCGGGCTGACCCCCAGTCAACTCGGGCTGACCCCCAGTCAACTCGGGCTGACCCCCAGTCAACTCGGGCTGACCCCCAGTCAACTAGGGCTGACCCCCAGTCAACTAGGGCTGACCCCCAGTCAACTAGGGCTGACCCCCAGTCAACTAGGGCTGACCCCCCAATTAGTCGACTTGTCGATTATTTTGTCGATAGGCTGCTGGTCGAACCAAGCTCCTTTTTTTGAGCAGTGGCAAATATATAAAAATAATTATACGGCACCTGTCTGATTCGCACCCGTCTCAGTGAAATAATCGATAGTGGAGGCACAGTCCAAGAAGAAGGGGAGTGTGGCTGAGATGCCCAATGCACGTCTCTCTCCAATGTGCGCTCCCCTGCCAATTTGTGCACAGTCATTGGTTTCATAACTTCACTGTGTGAATTGTTTGTGTTTGATTGTTGGGTGTCTATCAATTCCCCATTACATACATCTCCAGTGGTAGCCGACATTCACCACCAATTCCTATCATTTCTAACCTACAGAGTTTCTTGGTGATGGTCATTTCTGTTCATGCGTTTCAATATATTACTAGCCAAGTCGTTTTCCGTTCTCGTCGTCAGAGTGGACACGTTGTTTGCAGAGCGCACAACCTATGCTGCACTTGTGAGAAACACGTTTCGGGTTTATTTCATTGCATTTATGAGTTTCGTCGATTTAGTCCTCGTCTTCTGTTCGGAGCGCTACTGTCAGTGTCGAGTAAGAAGGAGCACCTGGTTACAGAGAGAAGCAGACTGATTGGCTACCTGGCCTGTGTGCAAATGTAGGTATATAAATGTTCCCATTTGGGCATCTGATAGTATTTCTGAGTCCACGTCACTGCCAAAATAGCCTGTCACACACACACACACACACAACTCCTTAACATACCAACCAACCAAACACATTCAAAACAGACACTAATGACCCGTGAAGCTTCTCAATGGAATGTTTTCTTCATCTCAAAAACAAGCAAGCAAACGTGGTCTGTTTTTACATCATTGAGAATTACAATACATCCTCAATGTATTTGAGAAATCTTTCCAGCTCTCTCCCTTTCGAGAACCACTAAGTGTTAAAAAACGGACAAATATCATGCTCTGTTCCAGTGGAAACGTCAGAGCAATAGGCCTACCTGATTACTTCTTATCCCTTGGGAAAATAGCCTACAGCTGTGTCTGTCCTGAGCTCACTGGCACAGAATATTTTATAAAATGTTGCAAGTTTGCTAGCACGATCTTCAGGCTGGACCCAAGTTGATAGTTGATACAATGATGCAAGTCTGTTGCAGACGGACGCCATGCGAAGCCAATGTGATTTATAGGATTTAAAAATATATATATTTTATTTTTACATAGTTAGAAATGGTAATAGTTAGATTTGTATCATTTTCTTTTGGATATAATTTTGATTAACCACGTGAATGATTTTGAGATACGAAGACATTATTAGAAATGAAATTAAACTGTTCCAAATGAGCATATGAAAATCATAACCGGCACGCAGGTCGGTAGACATTTTAAGACAAATTCGCACTCCCCACGAGAAAGGTTGCCGACCCCTGGTGCCCTCGACCCCTGGTGCCCTCGACCCCTGGTGTATCCCTATTACCAGCAACTTCAGCTGAGTAACAGGAGAATCTGCGAAGGCCAGCAGGCGAGCCAGGACGATAAGTCGGGTCAGGTTAAGGTTTTTCTCCTCTGGTTATCTTGATCTCTGGCTCCCTCGAGTCACACAGGTCTTATTTCATCAAACAGCATCAGAGAAGCATATAGTTGATTTTATTAAAACACATAGGGTAACGTTTCAAAATCGATTGGTCCAAAGAACAGATGAGTTTCGGTCGACCAATATTTTAAAACCTTTTTGTCGGGGACAGCCCTACATTTACCCCTCTGTCCATCTGTACGTATCAGACCAGAGGGAGAGAAACAGGGTGGTGAATTTATGAGAACTCAAATATTCATAGCAGCAGCAACACATTCCAAGGCGCGGTAAAACTATGTTGGTTACTTGAATGTATATAGCAGACAGAGAGAGAGGAGGGAGAGAGAAATAGAGTGACAGAGAGGGAGGGAGGGAGGGAGGGAGGAAATGGAGTGACGGAGAGGGGGGGGAGGGGGGGGAGGGAGGGAGGGAGGAATAGAGTGACGGAGAGGGGGAGAGGGAGAAAAGGGATGGAGAAAGAGTGACGGAGAGGGGGAGAGGGAGAAAAGGGATGGAGAAATAGAGTGACGGAGAGGGGAGAGGGGGAAAAGGGAGGGAGGGAGAGAGGGAGGGAGAAATAGAGTGACGGAGAGGGGAGAGGGGGAAAAGGGAGAAAGAGGGAGAAATGGAGTGACGGAAAGAGGGGAGGGAGGGAGAAAAGGGAGGGAGGAAGAAATGGGAGTGAGGGGGGAGGGAGGGTGGGATGGACGGAGAGGGGGAGGGGGGAGGGAGGGAGAAATGGAGTGACGGGGGAGGGAGGGAGGGAGAAATGGAGTGACGGAGAGGGAGGGAGGGAGGGAGGGTGGGAGGGAGGGAGGGAGGGAGGGAGGGAGAAATAGAGTGACAGAGGGAGGGAGGGAGGGAGGGAGGGAGAAATGGAGTGACGGAGAGGGAGGGAGAAATGGAGTGACGGAGAGGGAGGGAGAAATGGAGTGACGGAGAGGGAGGGAGAAATGGAGTGATGGGGAGGGAGAGGGAGGGAGGGGAAATGGAGTGACAGGAGGGAGGGAGGAGGGAGGGAGAAATAGAGTGACGGAGGGAGGGAGGGAGAAATGGAGTGACAGAGAGGGAGGGAGGGAGAAATGGAGTGACAGGAGGGAGGGAGGGAGAAATGGAGTGACAGAGAGGGAGGGAGGGAGAAATGGAGTGACAGAGAGGGAGGGAGGGAGAAATGGAGTGACAGAGAGGGAGGGAGGGAGAAATGGAGTGACAGAGAGGGAGGGAGGGAGAAATGGAGTGACAGGGGAGGGAGGGAGGGAGGGAGGGAGAAATAGAGTGACAGGAGGGAGGGAGGGGAGGGAGGGAGGGAGGGAGGGAGGGAGGGAGGGAGGGAGGGAGGGAGGGAGGGAGGGAGGGAGGGAGGGAGGAGGGAGGGAGAGAGTGACGGAGAGGGGGAGGAGAGAAAAGGGAGGGAGAAATAGAGTGATGGAGGGGGAGAGGGAGAAAAGGGAGGGAGAAATAGAGGACGGGGAGGGAGGGAGGGAGAAATGGGGAGGAGAGGGGAGAGGGAGAAATGGAGGACAGAGAGGGAGGGAGGGAGAAATGGAGTGACAGAGAGGGAGGGGGGAGATGGGGAGAGAGGGAGGGAGGGAGGGAGAAATAGAGTGACGGAGAGGGAGGGAGGGAGGGAGAAAAGGGAGGGAGAAATAGAGTGACGGAGAGGGGGAGGGAGAGGGAGGGAGAAATAAGTGATGGGAGGGAGAAATAGAGTCTCCCTCTATCACATGGAGCGGAGAGCTGAATTGTGGGGAGAGGGAGGGAAATCCCTGAGGAGGGATGGGGTGGAAATCTCTTCTCTCCCCTCCTCTCGACAAGGTTTATATTTTATTAAACCTGGAGTGAAAGGCAGCGAAATGGTAGGGGGAGAAAGAGGGAGAAAAGGGAAGGGAGAGAAGAGATGGGTTGGAACGGAGGAAAGGGAGAGAAATAGGTCGAAGGGGGAGGAGGAAGACGAAGGAGGGCGCGGAAAAGGGAAGACAGGAGGTAGGGAGAAATAGAGTGATGGAGAGGGGGAGAGGGAGAAAAGGGAGGGAGAAATAGAGTGACGGGGAAAAGGGAGGGAGGGAGATGGAGACGGGAGGGGGAGGGGAAAAGGGAGGGAGGGAGAAATAGAGTGACGGAGAGGGGTAGAGGGAGAAAAGGGAGGGAGAAATAGAGTGACGGAGAGGGGGAGAGGGAGAGGGGGGGGAGGGAGGGAGGGAGAAATAGAGTGACGGAGAGAGGGGAGAGGGGAAAGGGAAAGGAGGGAGGGAGAAATGGAGGACGGAAAGGGAGGGAGGGGAAAGGGAGGGAGGGAGAAATGGGAGTGACGGAGAGGGTGGGAGGGAGGGAGGGAGGGGGGAGGGAGGGGGAGAGGGAGGGACGGAGGGAGGGAGAAATAGAGTGACGGAGAGGGGGGAGGGAGGGAGTGAAGAGGGAGGGAGGGAGAAATAGAGTGACGGAGAGGGGGAGAGGGGGAGGGAGAGGGAGAAATGGAGGACGGAAAGGGAGGGAGAAAAGGGAGGGAGGAGAAATGGGAGTGACGGAGAGGGTGGGAGGGAGGAGGGAGGGGGAGGGAGGGGAGGGAGGGGGAGGGAGGGAGAAATAGAGTGACGGAGAGGGAGGGAGGGAGGGAGAAATAGAGTGACAGAGGGAGGGAGTGAGAAATAAAGTGACGGGAGGGGGAGGGAGGGAGGGGAGGGAGAAATAGAGTGACAGGGAGGGAGGGAGGGAGGGAGGGAGGGAGGGAGGGAGGGAGGGAGGGAGGGAGGGAGGGAGGGAGAAATAGAGTGACGGAGAGGGGGAGAAAAGGGAGGGAGAAATGGAGTGACGGAGAGGTATGGAGGGAGGGAGAAAAGTGACAGAGAGGGAGGGAGGGAGAAATAGAGTGACAGAGGGAGGGAGGGAGAAATAGAGTGGAGAGGGGGGAGGGAGGGAGGGGGGAGGGAGGGACAGAGGGGAGGGAGGGAGAGAGGGGGGAGAGGGAGAAAAGGGAGAGGGAGGGAGTGAGGGGGAGAGGGAGAAAAGGGAGGGAGAAATAGAGTGACGGAGAGGGGGAGAGGGAGAAAAGGGAGGGAGAAATAGAGTGACGGAGAGGGGGAGAGGGAGAAAAGGGAGGGAGAAATAGAGTGACGGAGAGGGGGAGAGGGAGAAAAGGGAGGGAGGGAGAAATAGAGTGACGGGGAGAGGGAGAAAAGGGAGGGAGAAATAGAGTGACGGAGAGGGGGAGGGAGGGAGGGAGGGAGAAATGGAGGACGGAGAGGGAGAAAAGGGGGAGGGAGAAATAGAGTGACAGAGAGGGAGGGAGGGAGAAATAGAGTGACAGAGAGAGGGGGGAGGGAGGGAGGGAGGGAAGGGAGGGAGGGAGAGGGGAAGAGGGAGAAAGGGAGGGAGAGAGGGGAGAGGGGGAAAAGGGAGGGAGGGAGAAATAGAGTGACGGAGAGGGGGAGAGGGAGAAAAGGGAGGGAGGGAGAAATGGAGTGATGGAGAGGAGGGAGAAATGGAGGGAGGGAAAGGGGAGGGAGGGAGAAAGGGAGGGAGGGAGGGGGGAGAGGGAGAAAAGGGAGGGGGGAGAGGAAATAGGGATGGAGGGAGGGAGAAATAGAGTGACGGAGAGGGGAGAGGGAGAAAAGGGAGGGAGAGAGAGGAGAAGGGGGAGAGGGAGAGAGGGGGAGAGGGAGAAAAGGGAGGGAGGGAGAAATAGAGTGACAGAGAGGGGGAGAGGGAGAAAAGGGAGGGAGGGAGAAATAGAGTGACGGAGAGGGGGAGAGGGGGAAAAGGAGTGATGGAAGGGGAGAGAAGAAACGTACTATAGTAACTCAAAGTGAAGGGTTCTCTCTCTCGCTCGCTCTCTTTTCAAAATTATTTCTTCCTCTTTGTAATTTTCTGCCTGGTCGCATCTGACGCGCTGCTTTGTTTGTCGCCCTGTCGGTGGCACGTTGATTTATGCATATTTGATTTGTAAATGTCACTCATTACATTCCCCCCCCGACTCTCTCAAATGTCTCGCATCTCATTCGCATAAACAAATACAGCAGCATTTTGTTAGTCAGTCGGCTTCTTTCAACCAATAACAACCAACAAGGGCCTCCCTTTGATAAAGGTCTTGGTCTGTATTCAGAAAGCGTCTCGGAGTACAAGTGCTGATCTAGGATCAGCCCCCCCCTCCATTTCAGCGGGTTTCTTATGATCTAGAAAGGTAAAACTGATCTCAGTTTAGCAGAGGAGGATGTGGGTTTCATTCTTAAAATGGGCGACACACGCAGGTTGACCTTGATTGTCCTGGAGGCAGAACGGAGCAATTTCCCCTTAGATAGGACAGTTGCAAAGTCTAAATTGGCCAAACTGTTAAATAAATTAAATAAAATAAACGTGGGTCTTAATTTAATGTGAGGTTAATGTGCCAAATTCTTTTTCTGCTCTTGTTTTCTTTAATAGGATGTTGGTGGGCGGAGCTGTGGTGGTCGTCAGCAAAACCTGGGCTCGCTCGGGTGTGTCCCGGGGATAAACGCACCTTTCCTCCATACGTCAAGGAGACTCACTCCATGCAGACACACCATTGTTGTTTTTTGTTGTGGCATTCTGGGGCTTCTTTGTGTTCATTTGTTTTGGCACCTCTCAACACCCCTCATTATCACCGTCTATGCACGCTTCCACTCACTCACACTACTGACTACATACACCATTGTTTATAGTTTACTCTATTTAATGAATATGTTTATTTTTTTATCTCCGCGTCGTCTCCCTCTGTTGCGGGCTACAAGACGGTTCGTAACACTAGGCATTGGGGTTAAGGTTCAGTTTAAAAATCACATTTTATGACTTTGTGGCTGTGCTAGCTAGTGATCACTCTGCAGAGCTGCCTCCAGAAATAGATTGATGACGAAAAACACTAACCTTCAGGCCATACACACTGAATATAGTACACACTCTCTCACAACCACACACGCTCTGGTACTGTGCCCAGAGCACTTCCCGACCCTTGACAGATGGGGAGGGAGCCATAAGGTGTATAGGAGGAAAGAACACACACACACAGAGAGAGAGAGACAGAAACAGACATTCAGAGAAAGACATTCAGACAGACAGACAAAGACATTCAGACAGACAGACAAAGACATTCAGACAGACAGACAAAGACATTCAGACAGACAGACAAAGACATTCAGACAGACAGACAAAGACATTCAGACAGACAGACAAAGACATTCAGACAGACAGACAAAGACATTCAGACAGACAGACAAAGACATTCAGACAGACAAAGACACACACATAGGGAGCGAGACAGAGAAAGACATTCAGACAGACAGAGAAAGACATTCAGACAGACAGAGAAAGACATTCAGACAGACAGAGAAAGACATTCAGACAGACAGAGAAAGACATTCAGACAGACAGAGAAAGACATTCAGACAGACAGAGAAAGACATTCAGACAGACAGAGAAAGACATTCAGACAGACAGAGAAAGACATTCAGACAGACAAAGACATTCAGTCAGACAGAGACACACACACACAGAGAGCGAGACAGAGAAAGACATTCAGACAGACAGAAAAAGACATTCAGACAGACAGAGAAAGACATTGAGACAGACAGAGAAAGACATTCAGACAGACAGAGACACACACACAGAGAGCGAGACAGAGAAAGACATTCAGACAGACAGAGAAAGACATTCAGACAGACAGAGAAAGACATTCAGACAGACAGAGAAAGACAGACAGACAGGCAAAGACAGACAGACAGGCAAAGACAGACAGACAGGCAAAGACAGACAGACAGGCAAAGACAGACAGACAGGCAAAGACAGACAGACAGGCAAAGACAGACAGACAGACAGGCAACAACAAACAGACAGACAGACACCCTGGCAGGCAAGGTCTCCAAATCCACCTCTTACACACGCATACCACTTAACATACAAACCAAACACATTCAAACAATATAAACACCAATAAACATTTCAAAAGCTCCTATCCCCTCTCCACAGACCTCTCCCTTCATCCCGTCTTCGCCATCCCCACAGGCCTTTCCTGTTCATCAGCCCTTTCCCCCTCAGTTCCTCTCAACCACAAACATAACATGCTAGCCCAGCCAGGCACACCCCGTGTCTTACAGATGGGAGCGTTAATCCGCATGATTTACTCTCCGAGGCGTAAAGGCAAGTCCACGGTGCCGCTTAGCCAGAGAGCCCGAGCAGGCACTTCCACGCTGACGCCACAGCTCGGAAATTACACCGCTGCGCTTGGAGAAGAGAGATAAGGCGTGATGCTAACATGCTAACGACAGGCTGCGCCGCTAAACGTTTTACCCGGCTCCGCTTGGGGGAAAGAGGTGAGACGTGACGGGAACGCTGCCACGCTAACGCTAAGAGCGCTAGCGCTCAGCGGCTGCGGTTGGAGGAGAGATTAAACCCGAGGGGTGTGTGTGTAATTGGATTTGAGGTTAACTAATTAGCGTTGTCGGTAAATAAGGCCAACCTTGTGTGTGTGTGTGTGTGTGTGTGTGTGTGTGTGTGTGTGTGTGTGTGTGTGTGTGTGTGTGTGTGTGTGTGTGTGTGTTTCAGACTGAATCAGATGGATTATGTTTAAGAGTAAAGCATGACTGTCAGTCACTTGGGAGGACAGTGGATTGGCATTCAGAAAACATTCACGATAAGACCGTGTACAAGAGATGTGTTTAGCGAGAGGGTGGGTGGGTGTGTGTGTGTTTAGAGAGAGAGGGTGTGTGTTATGACTGTACAGTGTACGCAGGCCTACGAAAAAGGAACACAGTGTATGATGTGCGTCTGTCGATCTGCGTCGGGGGTGGGGGGGGGGGGGGGTGTTTTTAGTGTGTGTGCGCGCGCACGCGCGTCAACACACCAGTCGACAAACGGCGACGGTCCCCACTTGGTATTCCACTGTACGAGCGGCTGACAAGACCGGGAGACGAGCGATTGATATTAGCTTTTATGCTAATGTAGCATTTGGATACGAAGAACAGGGCCACATTTCCATAATGCTTCCTTCAGCCCGCCTACGGAAAGGAAACCCCAAACGCCGCCTGGAGTTCTGTATACAAGCGGTGTTGCCACAGTGCCAACAGCACCCAGTGAGGAAATAAACAAAAGGAGACACAAAAGGAGCTCAGCAGCGAGGATGAGAATGCACAAGTGTGTGTGTGTGTGTGTGTGTGTGTGTGTGTGTGTGTGTGTGTGTGTGTGTGTGTGTGTGCGCTTCTTACACACACCTGAGTATGAGCATGCGCTTGTGTACCAAGTTTGCGTCACTAAGAGCTAACAGCCAAGACATATTCTCAAGCAAGTCTTCTGTAACAGTTGTGGGTTTACAATTCAGTCCCACATCCCCTGTAGTCAGTTAACAAGGCCGGGGTGTGTGTGTGTGCGTGTGTGTGCGTGTGTGTCGAAGGGCGGGAGAGAAAGTGTGACACTCACCTCGGACATGTTGACGAGGCCTTCCTGGAAGGAGCAGTCATTGGCATTCTGGGTGCACATGTGACGGTACTTACACCAGTGGCAAGGGAACGAGCCGTTGACACAAGACAGGCACCTGCAGGTGAGCACGGGGGGAGACGGATAGTGTTAGGAAATGCACAACACAGGCTGGGCACATGCAGCGCGAGAAACAAAGTAAGAAAGGAATCAACCCCGCTCTCTCACTCGGTTGACTCTCTGAACCTCTCTCCAGTCATCCTAAATGTCCTCTGGCTTTACTCTCGTCCTGCTTCTCTTTCTCTCACTGTCCATCCATGTCTGTTCACTGTTCAGTCTTTCCCCCTTTCACAATGTCCTCCCTCTCGACTAAAACCCCTCTCCCCTCCCTCAAAACTCTCTCCCCTCCCTCAACAACCCCTCCCTCAACTTATCCCAACTTACCCTACTCTCCCTCTCTCTCTCTCCCTCCCCCAACTTTACCCTCCCCCTCCCTCTTCTCCCTCCCCCCAACTTACCCTCTCTCTCCCCCTCCCTCAACTTATCTACTCTCTCCCCCTCCCTCAACTTATCTACTCTCTCCCCCTCCCTCAACTTATCTACTCTCTCCCCCTCCCTCAACTTATCTACTCTTTCCCCCTCCCTCAACTTATCTACTCTCTCCCCCTCCCTCAACTTATCTACTCTTTCCCCCTCCCTCATCTTCTCTACTCTTTCCCCCTCCCTCAACTTACTCTCTCCCCTCCCTCAACTTCTACTCTCTCCCCCTCCCTCCCTCTCCCCTCCCTCAACCTCCCTCAACTTACCTACTCTCTCCCCTCCCTCAACTTACCCTACTTTCTCCCCTCCCCTCCCTCAACTTACCCTCTCTCTCCCCTCCCTCAACTTACCCTACTCTCTCTCCCTCCCTCAACTTACCCTACTCTCTCCCCTCCCTCAACTTCCCCTCTCTCTCTCCCTCAACTTCTACTCTCTCCCCCTCCCTCAACTTTACCCTCTCCCTCTCCCCTCTCCCTCAACTTACCTACTCTCTCCCCCTCTCTCTCTCCCTCACTCAACTTACCCTCTCTCTCCCCCTCCCTCAACTTACCCTCTCTCTCCCCCTCCCTCAACTTACCCTCTCCTCCCTCCCTCAACCCCTCTCTCCCTCCTCAACTTACCCTCTCTCCTCCCTCCCTCAACTTCTCTCTCTCCCTCTCAACTTAGCCCAACTTACCCTCTCTCTCTCTCCACTTAGCCCCTCTCTCTCTCTCCACTTCCCTCAACTTCCCTCCCTCTCTCTCTCTCTCCACTTAGCCCTCCTCTCTCTCTCTCTCCACTTAGCCCCTCTCTCTCTCCACCCTAGCCCTCCCTCTCTCTCTCTCTCTCCACTTAGCCCTCCTCTCTCTCTCTCTCCACTTAGCCCTTCTCTCTCTCTCTCTCCACTTCCCCACTCCCCCTCTCTCTCCACTTAGCCCTCCTCTCTCTCTCTCCACTTAGCCCTCCTCTCTCTCTCCACTTAGCCCTCCTCTCTCTCTCCACTTAGCCCTCCCTCTCTCTCTCTCCACTTAGCCCTCCTCTCTCTCTCTCTCCACTTAGCCCTCCTCTCTCTCTCTCTCCACTTAGCCCTCCTCTCTCTCTCCACTTAGCCCTCCTCTCTCTCTCCCTCCTAGCCCCTCTCTCTCTCTCCACTTAGCTCCTCCACTTAGCCCTCTCTCTCTCTCCACTTAGCCCTCCTCTCTCTCTCTCTCCACTTAGCCCTCCCTCTCCACTCTCTCTCTCTCCACTTAGCTCCTCTCCACTTAGCCCTCCTCTCTCTCTCTCCACTTAGCCCTCCTCTCTCTCTCTCCACTAGCCCTCTCTCTCTCTCCACTTAGCCCTCTCTCTCTCCACTTAGCCCCTCCTCTCCTAGCCCTCTCTCTCTCTCTCTCCAC
Source organism: Oncorhynchus masou masou (assembly GCF_036934945.1). Classification (NCBI taxonomy): domain Eukaryota; kingdom Metazoa; phylum Chordata; class Actinopteri; order Salmoniformes; family Salmonidae; genus Oncorhynchus; species Oncorhynchus masou. Next base: position 43,576,812 of record NC_088216.1, on the reverse strand, counting down.
TTAGCCCCTCCTCTCTCTCTCTCTCCACTTAGCCCTCTCTCTCCTCTCTCTCTCTCTCCACTTAGCCCCTCTCTCTCTCTCCTAGCCCTCCTCTCTCTCTCTCTCTCCACTTAGCCCCCTCCTCTCTCTCTCCACTTAGCCCTCTCTCTCTCTCCACTTAGCCTCTCTCCACCTCTCTCTCTCTCCACTTAGCCCTCCTCTCTCCACTTAGCCCTCTCTCTCTCTCTCCTCTCTCCACTTAGCCCTCCTCTCTCTCTCTCTCTCCACTAGCCCTCCCTCTCCACTTAGCCTTCTCTCTCTCTCCACTTAGCCCTTCCTCTCTCTCTCTCTCTCTCCACTTAGCCCTTCTCTCTCTCTCCTCTCTCTCTCTCTTCTCTCTCTCCACTTAGCCCTCCTCTCTCTCTCTCTCCACTCTCTCTCTCCACTTAGCCCTCCTCTCTCTCTCTCTCCACTTAGCCCCTCTCCCTCTCTCTCTCTCTCTCTCCACTTCTCTCTCCCTTCTCTCTCTCCACTTAGCCCTCCTCTCTCCACCCTCTCTCTCTCTCCACTTAGCCCTTCTCTCTCTCTCTCTCCACTTAGCCCTCTCTCTCTCTCTCTCCACTTCTCCCTTAGCCCTCTCTCTCTCTCTCTCTCTCTCTCTCTCCACTTAGCCCTTCTCTCTCTCTCTCTCTCCACTTAGCCCTTCTCTCTCTCTCTCTCTCTCTCTCCACTTAGCCCTTCTCTCTCTCTCTCTCTCTCTCTCTCTCACTTAGCCCTTCTCTCTCTCTCTCTCTCTCTCTCTCTCTCTCTCTCTCCACTTAGCCCTTCTCTCTCTCTCTCTCCACTTAGCCCTTCTCTCTCTCTCTCTCCACTTAGCCCTCTCTCTCTCTCTCTCCACTTCTCTCTCTCTCTCTCTCTCTCTCCACTTAGCCCTCTCTCTTCTCTCTCTCTCTCTCCACTTAGCCCTCTCTCTCTCTCTCTCTCCACTTCTCTCTCTCTCCACTTAGCCCTTCTCTCTCTCCCACTTAGCCCTTCCTCTCTCTCTCTCTCTCTCCACTTAGCCCTTCTCTCTCTCTCTCTCTTCTCTCTCTCTCTCTCTCCACTTAGCCCTCTCTCTCTCTCTCTCTCCACTTAGCCCTCTCTCTCTCTCTCCACTTAGCCCTTCTCTCTCTCTCTCTCTCTCTCCACTTAGCCCTCCTCTCTCTCCACTTAGCCCTCCTCTCTCTCTCTCTCTCCACTTAGCCCTCCTCTCTCTCTCCACTTAGCCCTTCTCTCTCTCTCTCTCTCTCCACTTAGCCCTCTCTCTCTCTCTCTCTCCTTAGCCCTTCTCTCTCTCTCTCTCTTAGCCCTTCTCTCTCCACTTAGCCTCTCTCTCTCTCTCTCCACTTAGCCCTCTTCTCTCTCTCTCTCTCCACTTAGCCCTCTCTCTCTCTCTCTCTCCACTTAGCCCCCTCTCTCTTAGCCCTCTCTCTCTCTCTCTCCACTTAGCCCTTCTCTCTCTCTCTCTCTAGCCCTCTCTCTCTCTCTCCCCTTAGCCCTTCTCTCTCTCTCTCTCTCCCTCTCTCTCTCCCCTTAGCCCTTCTCTCTCCCCTTAGCCCTCTCTCTCTCCCTTAGCCCTTCTCTCTCCCCTTAGCCCTTCTCTCTCCCCTTAGCCCTTCTCTCTCCCCTTAGCCCTTCTCTCTCCCCTTAGCCCTTCTCTCTCCCCTTAGCCCTTCTCTCTCCCCTTAGCCCTTCTCTCTCCCCTTAGCCCTTCTCTCTCCCCTTAGCCCTTCTCTCTCCCCTTAGCCCTTCTCTCTCCCCTTTGCCCTTCTTCTCTCTCCTTCTCCCCTTTGCCCTTCTCTCTCCCTTTGCCCTTCTCTCTCCTTAGCCCTTCTCTCTCCCCCTTAGCCCTTCTCTCTCCCCTTCTCTCTCCCCTTAGCCCTTCTCTCTCCCCTTAGCCCTTCTCTCTCCCCTTAGCCCTTCTCTCTCTCCTTAGCCCTTCTCTCTCTCCTTAGCCCTTCTCTCTCTCCTTAGCCCTTCTCTCTCTCTTACTTACCCCCCCACCCTCTCTCTCTCTTACTTACCCCCCCTTCTCTCTCTCTATTTCCCCCCTCTCTACTTACCCCCCCTCTATTTCCCCTCCCCCCTCTCTACTTACCCCCCCACTCTACTTACCCCCCCCCTCTCTCTCTCTCTCTCTCGACAGTATTCACTTCCACCTCTATCCATCTCACATTGTTCCATTCTCCCCGCGGCTTTTAAACCTTCCCTCGCTTTTTGTCTAAAGCCCCATTTCATCCTCAATCTAAGAGCGCTTGCTATGTAAATGCGCCCACTTCGGCCTTGGCGCCCAGAGGTGGCGAGTGATGAGCAGAGAGCCCAGAGAGAAGAGAGCAAAAGCAGGTGGATCCCCCTGAGAGAGACGCCAGGGATCGTGCGAGAGATGGAAAACGAGGGAGAGATAGGGAGAGAGAAAGAGAGGGAGGGGTGTAGCCAAGAGCTTGGTAGAGAAGTCTCCTGGGATAGAGGTATCGAAGAGGGGGGTGGAGCTCTTCTGTCTGGTTTATAGATCAAATCAAATCACATTGTATTGGTCACACACACATGGTTAGGAGATGTTAATGTGAGTGTAGCGAAATGCTTGTGGTTCTAGTTTCGACAATGCAGTAATATCTAACAAGTCATCTAACAATTCCCCAACTACCTAATACACACAAATCTAATGGAATAATAATATATACATATAAATATATGGATGAGCAATGACCGAGCAGCGTAGCCAAGCTGCAATAAGTGGTATAAAATACAGTATATACATGTGATATGAGTAAGATATGTAAACATTATTAAAGTGGCATTATTTAGAGTGACGAGTGATCCATTTGTTAAAGTGGCCAGTGATTGGGGATCCATGTTGGCAGCAGCCTCTCCGAGTTCATGATGGCTGTGTAGCAGTCTGCTGGCCCTGAGATAGAAGCGGTTTCTCAATCTCTCAGTCCCAGCGTTGATGCACCTGTGCCGACCTCGCCTTCTGGATGGTGGCGGTGCGATATGTTGGTCCTCCATTGCTTTGCCACCAGCTGCCTACCAAGCTAATGATTTCAGCACAGAAAACGAAGGCTGGCCGCGTTATTACCTCATGTCTATGTATTGACACGGTCAGCCAGTTGTTGCCTGTCAACAAACCGCACTCGTCAACTCCATCATCGACTCAAATTACCGTCTTTAACAAATCATTGTTTTTTTTGTTGTTAGATTAATGTGTAAAAAAAAAACTTAAAAAAACAACAACAAAAAACACACAAAATGCATCCAAAGCGGATGAACAACCTAAAACCAGACAGAAATCCTCTTACAGTCTCCTCATCTGACATGATCTGTGGGGACCTAACTCACAAATGTAGCTCAATCGATCCCCAAAACACTCACCAAAGTGCGCTTCTCTGTGTAAAACAGAATTTCCCGATTCCAGGGCCGGGGTGAGTAACAGGGCTTTAACTCAAAGCTCTTAAAGTGGCACACGATCTGAATCCATCAAACGTTACCCAGATTATTTTGCCCCCCCTCTTCGTAAGGATCAGAGGCCAAGACTTTAATTCAATCCTAAAGCGCCTTTAATTGACCAATTTAGCCTTGTGCTGAGAGAGCCTGTCCATTTAAAATGAGCAATGGAAATCACAGGCCTCTTTAATCTGACATCAGAGAAGCAAGGAGATTCATCATTGTATAAACAAATGGGAGCAGGCTAGGTCAGGCGAGGTCAGGCTAGGTCAGGCGAGGTCAGGCTAGGTCAGGCTAGGTCAGGCTAGGTCAGGCTAGGCTTGCTAAGAGTTTTGCTTATAACTACATTTCTGCATGGACATTTTAGGCCTCTTATTCCAGCATCAAACCAGGCGGCAGGTAGACTACTGGTTAGAGTGTTGAGCAAGTAACCGAAAGGTTGCTGGATCGAATCCCCGAGCTGACAAGGTAAAAATCTGTCGTTCTGCGCCTGAACAAGACAGTTAACCCACTGTTCACCGGTAGGCCGTCATTAGAAATAAGAACTTGTTCTTTATTGACTTGCCTAGTTAAATAAAAGTTCAAATAAAAAAAAAACGGAAGGAGGGTTGATTAAGCTAGGCTAGGTTTGCACAAGACTGAAACGTAAGCTTCATTAAGGGCTAGTTAGCCTAGCGGTTGGTTCGCTATGGGTTTAGCCTGGACAAAGAACACTTTGAAATTACCATTATAGCACAGTATGACGGTCCATAAAGTGGGGGCCAGCGCGAGCCAAATCCCCAAACTGGTTAAATGTAGGCTTTTCATCTACCAGACAAAGATCCTTTGATTTCTTCATCATGGAAAACGAGCGTGCCGTTTGCAGACTTAAGACTTTGGTATAACGAGCAGGAAAGCAGCACGCAACGACCCCCTACTATCTAACCCTTCTTTACCCCCCTGCGGAGGAACGAGCTCAATACCTCAATAACAGTTACATGGCTTAATAGGAAAGGGGGGTACCTTTCTACCCACTCAAGGAGGCCATTGAGGCTCCCATATGGGGACCCCCGACCACTCCTCCATTGACTTAGAAGTAAGCCCCCCCCCCCCCTCCCCCCAGTAACTCGCTAGTCACCACCCCCCCTGCTTTGCATCCAAGTCTTTGAACTCGGGATACCCAACACAATAGGCTTTGATTTCTCTCTAGCTTTGGTTTGATTATTTTTTACAATAGGGTTTTTCTTTTTATAGGTTTTTATAACATTTATCAGCCTGGGGTGTACTGTATTTGGCAAGACGTACTTGATCAAATTCCTTATTTCGGGAAGGTGCCTTTTATTTCAAATGAACAGTGCTTAATGATGTAAATAGCAGGTAGATTAATTGATAGATTTCAAACTATCTTCACTGCTCTAGTCACTAAAGCGTTCCCTGACTACCTGGCTTTGGACCATAGTTTGTACAAGGGGATATAAGCGCAATTGCGTATCGCGCCTGAGTGCACTTGCCCCAAATGTCACGGGCAGGTGGGTACAAAGTATTTTGGACCTTGACAAATGGGAAAGTCTTGTTCATATTGCCCACACCCTCAAAAAGTATCTACCTCTTTTTGGCTCCGTCTACCTCCAACCTCCTGTTCCAAACCGTTTCTCTCCGCGCATCTCTGGAAGACCGAGTACGACACGGTTTCCTGCGGTGTCTCTATACCGAATTAGACCGTAAGGACGCTCAATCACACATTAGATGACCCAGTCACTACCTGAACCAAATTAACCACAGGGGGGAAAAAAGGTGCTTAGAGGTCTTCATTCTTCGCTATAGAGAGACATCAAACCCTACTTTATTGCCAAACTATCCACATTAGTCCTAATAAATCGTAAATGGGAGGGAGATTTAAAAAAAAAAAAAAATTAATGGAAATATTGAATTAAGAAGTAATCATGGCCGCGGGTGGTTTTCTATTTCAATTTCTCCACCCTTAACTGAAACAGTGGGATCTCTAATTAGATGAATATTGCTATGCAAATTTATGGAATGTTTTAAAAGCGCGGGACCAAGACATAATCAGTAGAATAAATAAGAAGGGGAGGGGGTATGTTCTTTTTGGGTACATGGCGGGTGCGGGTGGAGTGGGGTAGATACTATATCCATATGTATCCATGTCTTTCAACATTGAGCGAGCATATCCCTTAGCGACAGCGATTCTAATTCCATTATGCATGTAAACGTCCATGGTGGAACAGCAAGAAATGATTCAAGAACTGCTTTTGAAGCTCCTTCTGGAGGTTGGGTCTGTGTGTGTGTGTGTGTGTGTGTGTGTGTGTATGTGTTCTGTGGATGAATTGTGTGTTTGCACGTGCGTCCGCGTGCCTATAAATACATATAAGCGTAAAGCACTGTGTGTCTCCCCCCATTAGAGTAGAACTCATCTCAGGTAAACAACGATCTCGCGGTCTTGAAATGTTGAGAGCATCTTTCCCTCGAGTCGTGCCCGAGTCATTACGGAAATGACATTACCAGTCTGATCTCATCATCAGACTCCGAGCACAGATGCCCACAGCAAAAAGTGGTCCGGAGGCACGAGTGCCAGCCAAATAGGATTTACTCAGCACCTTTCCTCATCAACTCGGTATCATTACAACAACAAAAAATGACCACCCCCGAAACCAACATCTTGGATTAGATTTACCACGCAATGGGATTTACTCGGCAATCAGCATCGATCACTGTCGTCTGCAAAGACGTGCATCAGCTCTAATACTGTAGACATGATGTCAACTCCGTTAGGCCAAGTCCTTTATCATATTTGCGGGGTTTATTGCGGCTAATAATGCGACTAGAAGCAGCGCCAGCGTCGCAGGAGCATTAACAATTTAAGAGGTTTCTTTAGAGGCCCTAGCTGGGATCGAACCCACGAGCTTGACATTGTTAATACCACACCCATCTGAACTAATTAGTGGGGTGTGTGTGTGTGTGTGTGTTTTGTGTGTGTGTGTGTGTGTTTTGTGTGTGGGGGGAGGGTACCACGATGGGGCCCTTTTCTCCAAGGAGGCTTGTCTGACTGGCACGGGGGACACTTGACTCGGCTTTGAGGGACCTATGGGTCCCCCTAGCCATCTGCTGCCCTGCGGCTAATACCCTAATCAGGGGGGGGTGGGGGGGGGGGGTCTAGTCCACCCTAATATCCTAGGATAAGTCTATCTGCCCTGGGGAGAGTCTCCCCCAGAGGTCCTGCCTGGCTGGTTGTGGTTCAGATCTTTACTAAGCTGGTCCCTCCAGAGTCATGGCTAAAGACTGGGTTGGGGAAACAGAGGTTGTTTTTGAAGTAACCCAAACACTAACGACGACACAAAGATTATTTCACTGGGCAGATTTTGATACGTATTTGAATATGTATTACCCGGGTAATGAGATACTTTTAGGGAAAGGAGGATATCGAGCCTTTCGGTTTACTTGCCCAACACTGAATGCATTCAACTGTAATGTGTCGTCCGCATTTAACCCGACCCCCTCTGAATCAGATTGGTGGGGGATTAACTGTCTTGCTCAGTGGCAGAATGACCAATTTTTATTTTTTACCTCGTCAGCTCGGGGATTCGATCTAGCAAACATTTTCAGTTACTGGCCCAAAGCTCTAACCACTAGGCTATCTGCCGCCCCTATTTTAGACATCAGGAGCGCGTTTGGGAACCAATACCAGGGACTGTCAATGGCAAATAATGAACTCTACTGATATTATTATCAGTTACAGTAGGATTACAGCCGTTGAACCTCGTCGTATATGAAGGTCTCCAATCGTCACTCAGCTGCGGTAACACGAGCCACCCACGTGCACGGAGGTCACAGGCGGTGATGGGGATGTGTGCGTGTGTGCGGGCGCCCAGGCTTACAGCGTCCTCTCAAGGGGCAGTGTAACACAAGGGGACCAGAGGGAAAAAGAGATAGAAAGAAGAAGGGGGGGGGGGGGGGGGGAGAAGAAAAAGGGAGAATGCAGAGAAAAAGGCCAAACCTGAACGTTAAACAAAAAAAACGCACAACAACAACAACAACAAAACGTTAGAGAACTTACGACGCGCGCACACTGCAGTTGTAGAAGACAAAGTCCACGCCGGCGAACATCTTGCCCGTCTCCTTGGACTTGAGGTAGAGCTTCACCACCCGTTTGTCCCCTGCAGAGACACGCACGTCGCTTAGCAACACGCCATTTATATCATGCATTGGAGACCCTGGAGATTGTAAGCGGGGGGAAAAATAGCTCAAAGAATCACAGGGACCATTAGATTTCATAAGAGCTGATAACAACGCATAATGGCCGATAAGAAATCTGCTTTAGGAACTTAAGTCTAAACGTGTCACTTCTGGGGGAATCTAAATATACGGCTCCTTCATCTCGGGGTTTTTGAAGAGGCGTTACAGGCAACAGTGGTGTCATTGTGGTGTGATTACGCTACAACTGATAACGATGCATAATGCAAGGTAAATGGGACCCACTTCTGAACACTCTTAAGTGTCACTTTGGAGAGGATAAATATAGAGTTGTATTTGGTGCCTTTGGGGAACAATTAGGGGCCAAACATGGGTAGCGACAGAAAAACTCTGAAACTATTATCGAGCCATCCAAATAAAGCCATGAAATGTGCAATTCTGTTCAAGGCAAAACCATCGAGACGAACACAGTAGGACAATTAAAGGGTAGGGCATTGTAATGGCTGGAACGAAAGGAGCGCAAAGGTATTAAAACACATTGACAGCGCTCTATTCCTTCCATCTCCCCCATTACTCCCTTCACCAGCCACCACTTTCGGGAACCCGCGACATCCTTATCGGAGCCACAGTCTCGTCCTTTGCAGGTTCTGGGAAACCACGGCATCGGCATACGCCAGAGGCGCCAGGGACCAGGCGGAGTAACTCACCTTTGTCGCGGGTGATGGGGATGACGTCACGGTCCGAGGGGGACAGGCAGTAGATGCGACCCCCTGGATGCGCCCCTCGGTCTCCACGTAGCCCTCGAAGGAGCAGTTGACCCCCGCAGAGAGGTCGGGGACGTTACGCGCCTCCAGCACCAGCTGGCGACAAATCAATGAAATATTAGGGGATATATTATAGAACACAGTTAAAGTGTGTGTGGGGGGGGGGGG
>NC_088216.1:43525733-43558233 GCF_036934945.1 Oncorhynchus masou masou | reverse complement strand
AAAGTGTTTAGCTCACTTAATATAAATTAAAAGTACGGAATAATGCATGTAGTAGAGTGCCAAGATGGAGGCACAGTGGCTTCAGTTTGGGGAAGGCCATTTCCTGTTTCAGCATGACAATGCCCCCTGTGCACAAAGCGAGGTCCATACAGAAATGGTTTGTCGAGATCTGTGTGGAAGAACTTGACTGGCCTGCACAGAGCCGCCCTAACCTCAACCCTGTCGAAAATCTTTGAAATGAATTGGAACACCGACTGCGAAGCCAGGCCTAATCGCCCTACATCAGTGTCCGACCTCACTTACGCTCTTTCGGCTGAATGGAAGCAAGTCCCCACAGCAATGTTCCAACACCTAGTGGGAAAGCCTTCCCTGAAAAGAGGAGGCTGTTATAGCAGCAAAACTCCATATTAATATAATACAGTACATGGCCAAAACATCTCATTCCAATATCATGGGCAGTAATATGGAGTTGCCTTTGCTGCTTTAACAGCCTCCTCTCTTCTGTGAAGACTTTCCACTAGCTGTTGGAACATTGCTGCGGGGAATTTGTTCCATTCAGCCACAAGAGCGTAAGTGAGGTCAGGCACAGAGTGAAAGTTAGACCAACTGTGTAAGATACCTTAAAAATCAGTATATTTTTTTAATGCTTTCCTGTCTTGCGTAATATGGAGTTGGCTGTGTGTTGTACAAAGGCACAATCATTATTTTAATTCGGTTGTTTTTGCTTATGCATCAGCTCTAATATGCATATGGGTGTTTTGAATGAATCATCACCTTAGCAAGAGCTGTTGTGTTCGGCTTCGAAAGAAACATCGACAAAACGACCACGTTTCCCCACTCCGTTTCCCCCGGTTGTTGAACTTCTCGCTTCAAATTTGATCGGTCACAGCGAGGTGACTCCTAAAAGCGCGATACTCGTTTTCGACGATGTCGTTTTCCCCATTGCATTTGCGCTGTCAGAGTGGTCAGAGGGGACAGAGTACCAGGCCGTTAGTGACCTGCCGGTCATTTAGCGAGTTGGGTACTACACCAGGGGTGCATTAGATGGGATTAACCGCGACTCAACTGGGTCACATGGCATTTTACTGCGGCTGTGGTGACTGCCGGTGTGGCAGTGATACGGTCACCGCAACATTCCTAGTGTGGTGAAGGACACCTGGCACTCTCTGCAATGTTTTCTGCTACGAACAGGTCGATTCATATATCTCCAGATCATATTGAAGACGGAAGAGTCTATGATATTCTGGCAAAAAAAAAAAAAAAAAAAGCTTTCATGCTAACGGAACTAGCATAAGGCTAACACGAGTCCCGATACTCACGAATGTAGCCTACTTGCCTCAACTCTTGCACTCAAAACGCATCGTATCTGCCCATAGGTGAAAGCGATGGAAGGATTTGGGAGGGGATTTTTTTTTTTTTTTTACAAAAAGGTGACGGCATCTCCCAAAGAAAGGCGGCAATAACAAACGTCACCTTTTGTTTTTAGGAGATGCCGTCACCTTTTTTTTTTAGGAGATGCCGTCACCTTTTCAATTCTGGGATAATGCTTTACCCAGACGAGCACCCGGTTCCAGAGAAGCCGTCGAGTAACGTCGACATTTCTAAATTCTATCTTGAGATGTTGTTTTTTGCCCTGTCCAATTCACAAAAGCTGAAGGAGATGATGACTTTGCTTAACCATTGGGATACACTCATCCTCGAGCGTGAACTTACACATTGTGAAGGACACACCAGCCACAGTGGGGGTCTTTGGAGCCCAGACACTGGCCACAGGTGGTGTACTGCTCACAGCTCTCCACTGGTACCCTGCTCACCTACAGAGACAGAAAAAGAGAGGGGAAAATGAGAGCGAGAGAGAATGCTGTTAGCATTCCAAATCAGATTAAATAAATTAAGTGCACACCATGCTAGTAGGATGACACACACACACACACACACGTGCGTGTCTCGGACAACACCCGGGTGTGAAAGCAAGCTTGCGTGTGCAGGACTGTAACAGCAAGCGACAGTATGGGAGTGTGTGCAAATGTGACTGTGCGCATGAGCGCGTGTGTGTGTGTGTGTGTGTGTGGAACTACTTCACAGCGATTAGAGTTAACAGCCTGCTGATGCATGTTCCACAGGATCAGCCTGTAAGTTAACCCTCTACTCTAGAGTAGGCTGATGACAGATGTCTAGCAATAGATGACCCCCCCCGTGTGTGTGTGTGTGTCTGATATGATGGCTGGGTACTCTGTTTCTTCTGCAGGCACCCTTTAAAATCATGTGTTGGGAAACGGATCCCTCTAAAACGGTAAGTAAGACCACTGAACACCTCCCCCCCAGGGGTCGTCATTGGAGCAGGGTGAGGGGATCACACAGGCGTGGAGACACACCTGGGCAATCAGCGACACATCCTCTGTCGCCGTCTCTCAAACACGCACACACACACACACACACACACCAGCTGGAGGCAAGCCAAGTGGAGGCTCACTTTACAACAAGAGAGGGGGAGAGGTGGATGAGGAGAGGGGGATGAGGAGAGGGAGGAAGCTAGAAAAGGGACATATGGTAAAGGGACTTCACCAGGCTGAGGGGTAAGGAGATGGGCCTGGTCAAGTATGTGTGTCAGGAGACGGTCATGGGATGGGAGGGGGGGGGTTCACATGAACAGTATCTATGTGATCCTGTGTGTGTGTGGTGTGTGTGGGCCCATCATTCCTGTGGAGAAGTGGTGACGTGGTGGGAGCCGTCAGGTAGCCTAGCGGTTAAAGAGAGTTGGGTCAGTAACCAAAAGGCTGCTGGTTCGATTCCCTGAGCCGACAAGGTGAAAAATCTGCCGACATGCCTCATGAGCAAGGTACTTAACCTTTATTTAACTTACAGGGGCAATTAGGGTTAAGTGCAATAAAATAAATAAAAGCCGCTCTGGTTAAGAGCGTCTGCTAAATGACTGTACATAAGAGAGTCAGATACCCTCATAGGGCTGAATCCTACTGTTTCCTCTACAACATGTAACATTTACTATCATTGGGTGGGAGCAGCACTGTCAAACGCAAACATGCATCTGTCGCACTTAAACCACATTAGAGGACAAGTACATTAGAGTGTCTAGTTTGAGAAACAGACGCCTCACAAGTCCTCAACTGGCAGCTTCATTAAATAGTACCCGCAAAACACCAGTCTCAACGTCCACATTGAAGAGGCGACTCTGGTTAGAGCCAGTTTGCGCTGTTCTGTGAAGAGAGTACTACACAGCGTTGTACGAGATCTTCAGTTTCTTTGCAATTTCTCGCATGGAATAGCCTTTATTTCTCAGAACAAGAATAGACTGACGAGTTTCGGAAGAAAGTGCTTTGTTTCTGGCCATTTTGAGCCTGTAATCGAACCCACAAATGCTGATGCTCCAGATACTCAACTAGACTAAATAGGGACAGTTGTATTACCTTATTTAAATCAGGACAACAGTTTTCAGTTGTGACAACATAATTGCAAAAGGGTTTTTCTAATGATCAATTAGCCTTTTAAAATGATCAACTTGGATGAGCTAACACAACGTGCCATTGGAACACAGCAGTGATGATTGCCGATAATGGGCCTCTGTAGATAATACGCCTATGTAGATATTCCACAGCAACTTCCAGGCTACAATAGTCATTTACAACATTAACGATGTCTACACTGTATTTCAGATCAAATTGATGTCAATTTAAAAATGGACAAAAAAAAAAGTGTGCTTTTCTTTCAAAAACAAGGACATTTCTAAGTGAACGCCAAACTTTTGAACGGTAGTGTATATGTGCCGTATATTCTAGCCTGAAGGACAGTTATCTTAGGTTCCCAGAAGCATCCAGTGAGGAGTTGGCCAGCTGCCCGGACGGGACACAGAGAGAAATGAAGTGGTGCTGAAGAATGTTAGAAAAAGGAAGAGACTTCTCGCAGCGGATCGGCTCGATGATATAAGACCCCTCTCGCATGTGGAATCCTCTGTTTTAACGAGTGGCGAGGAGTGTGTGAGTGTGTGTGCACGCGAGCGAGCGTGCGTCTGCCTCTGTTCATAAAAGAGCATTCCCGTAGGCTCTTTTACATTCGTCGCGTGAATGACCTCAAACTACCGCCATCTTGCTTTCTTATTTACCATTTGAAACCAAAGCTGGAACTCAATCCCACTTTCCGTCTCCTTCCTTTTGTCATGCTCAACTATTTATAGACGACGACAGATCTCCGGCTATAAAGTTTCCACCCTTGTTCCCCAATCTGTTTTTACAGTAACCGTACATGCCATCACCTTCTGTTAAAACGCAGTGCTAACAGGCTTTGTGATGGCCGCCCGATGGTTCAAAGGCCCCCGTTAAAAGCTTTCAATAGACGCGTGAATTTACCATAAACTCAAGGGATTTTTTAAAATAAAAATGGCGGTAGGGGCCATGGAGGACCCGCCAGAAATAAACTGAGGGACGGGGGACACCACAGATGGGTGGATCTTCCCCTGGTGTGGATTATCTAGTCCCTTCGGGCAGTGTTCTTCGATCATGGATCCCGGGGGGGGGGCTTTAGCCCAGCATTTACATACCCATTTCCAATCAATCACAGGCTTAAACGCTGAATAGTAAATGAGCTGTGTCAGTGCAGGGTTATAAGAAAATCTTGGGGCTCGACCAGAGGACAGGGGTGGAGGTAGGATGAAGGGGGGGGGGGGGTGACTGCAGCACTGAATCAGCTCAGCTTGCCTGTCAGAACTCATCTGTCACGTAGCCAGCTGACTCCCGGCAGGTTATGATGAGATTGAGTAAGGCGCTACAGTTATTCCCTGTCATCAGAGTGTCAGTCTCCACCCCCACACTCTACGCGACTCTCCCTAGCATTAGTGCAGCGCCCCATTTCAATAAACGTCTATCATCCTCCATCAGCCGCGCGGTTTAATCTGTGCTCACATGGAACCCGTGCAGAAATCGATACGGCCCGGGAATGGCAGCGGAAATCAAAACGGACGGGAGGGAATGTATTATAGGGGAGATGATAGAGGAGTCATGAGCGTGTATTGTAGCCTAGCGACTTAGCCCAGCAATAGGGCATAGGCTTCCATTGGGGATATATGGGGAAATCGGTGGTTTGTGTAGCTAAGCTAGCCGGCTGCAGGACTATCAAAACCAGGCTAGCGTCCTTATTGACTGACTTGTAAGGGCTTAGACGGATCGATGACTGGGGGTCTGTTTGATACGTTGACTGATTGGTGATAAGAAGGGAGAAAAACAGTGTGTGGGGGTGGGGGGTGGGTGGACACACACACACACACACGTCATACCCTTTGAAACTGACCTGTGTTCGCTCAATATATATCCATCTGTAGGACAAGGAGAGGAGGCAATGGATACACCTCCCGATGGATGGGCCCATGAAACCAGCATTATCATATTCTCCATGGTGATTGCTATCCTCTTTCCTCTCGGCTCCTCCCTTTCAGCTCCCTCCCTTTCTACCACTCGCTCTTTATTCTCTCCATCTGTGCTTCCTAAAATATTTCCCCTCCTCTTCAGTGCACTTCCACTAGCAACACTTGGGCCTTCTATAGAGACTGCTTCTTGAAGTTGCCAGAGTGTCTACACATACTGCAGAGTTGGAGTCCTTGACATGCCCTAGTACTCTATGTACTACCTAGTATGAATTGGAAAGAATGTGGAATTGGAATGAATGGAGATGAATGAGAATGAACGCACACGGCTGTGTGTGGTACACAGGATGGACGGGAGAGACGTCGTCTTCTTAAACATGCCATTCCTCCCCAAATTTCTATTATATATATATATATATATATATTTTTTTACATTTACCTTTATTAAAGCAGGAAAAGACCCTTAAGGTTTTGAGAGGGGGACCTGGCAAGAGGTCAGCAGGAAGTAGTCAGTAATTGAGATCTGAACGAACGAGTGAGATCGCTACTGCACTGTACACATTCTCTATATGCCTATCCTAGTAGACAACTACGGCATGTCATCATTTAGATGGGTGCCGATGCATGTTCAGCTCACTCTGTAGAAATTGTCCAAGGCCATGTAGAGTAGGGGGGAGAGACAGACAGACAGACAAAGATAGCTATCCTCTCATCTCCAATCGCATCAGAGGCCCATTCCATTCCAATTCTAAGCTTGTCTAATCAAAATCTTTATCTCCGGTACTCATCCCCCCCTTCATACCCTGGGTCCAACCAAGCCCCGGGTCCAGTCCTACCTTCCCACTAGCCTCTCCTCTCCAGATCTGGGTTCAAATACTATTCCAATACTTATATCTGTGGTCGATGAGCTTAACTGGCATAATGGAATCAATACAAATAAAAAAAAGTCTAAAAATGACAAAGCCCACCAACCCGGCACTCCAGGCAGCCTAAAGTAAACAAAACAACAACAACAACAACAAAAAGTATCTGAAATATTTCAAATAGAATTTGGACCCAGGTGTGATAGAGAGAGATGGAAGCAGCCAGACAGGCCACGGGCCCTGGTAATTAACTGCTGGAGGAGATACACAGCTCCATGGTAAATTACTCTGTCACTTTTGTAAATTGACTTTTTGAAGACTGAGGCACAACAAGCCTCGCCTCTCTCCCCCGCCTGGCATATCCATTATCAGAGAGAGAGTAAAGAAAGGGAGAGAGTAAGAGAGAGAGTAAGAGAAAGAGTGTAAGAGAGAGAGTAAGAGAGTGTAAGAGAGAGAGAAAGAGAGAGAGAGAAAAAGAGAGAGAGAGAAAGAGAGAAAGAGAGAAAGAAAAAGAGAGAAAGAGAGAGAGAGAGAAAGAGAGAGAGAGAAGAGAGAGAGAGAGAAAGAGAGAGAGAGAGAGAGAGAAAGAAAGAGAGAAAGAAAGAGAGAAAGAGAGAGATACAGCCCGGGATCCCGGTTGTGATACAGCCCGAGATCAAACCAGGGTCTGTAGTGATGCATCTAGCACTGAGATGTAGTGCCTTAGACGGCTGCGGCACTGTCCAAAAAGACCAAAACCAACAATGTCAATGGCATGGTTGTGTGTTACCTTTATGTGGTTTACATGCCAAATTCTTAACCCGTTCACCCTACGTTGGCCTCTGAATGGCTTCTCTCCATGCCAATCACATGCCACACCATCTTTCCATCCAATCACAATTGAGCAGCAAAGCTACAGAATTACCCATACAGACAAGGCATGATTGAGAGGCAACATATCACTTATTTAAAACAATCTCCCCTATTCCTTTCGTCCATCCCTCTTCCCCTAACATTATCACATCCCCCATCGTTCCGACACGCCTCGAAAAACACCAAACTGAAAAGCGAGAGAAAGAGGGGGGTGTTCTCGTGACAGCCTAGGAAGAGCGCGAGGAAGAGAGAGCGAGAGAGAGCGCGAGGGAGGGAGAGAGAGAGAGGGAGAGAGCGCGAGGGAGGGAGAGAGAGCGCGAGGGGAGAGAGGGAGAGAGCGCGAGGGAGGGAGCGCGAGGGAGAGAGAGCGCGAGGGGGAGGGAGAGAGCGAGGGGAGGAGAGAGCGAGGGGAGGAGAGAGAGAGCGCGAGAGAGAGAGTGCGAGGGAGAGAGCGCGAGAGAGAGAGCGCGAGCGAGAGAGCGAGAGAGAGAGAGCGAGAGCGAGAGAGAGAGCGAGAGAGAGCGCGAGGAGAGCGAGAGAGGGAGGAGAGAGAGAGAGCGCGAGGGGGAGAGAGAGAGAGCGCGAGGGAGGGAGAGAGAGAGAGCGCGAGGGAGGGAGAGAGAGAGAGCGCGAGGGAGGGAGAGAGAGAGAGCGCGAGGGAGGGAGAGAGAGAGCGCGAGGGAGGGAGGGAGAGAGAGAGCGAGAGGGAGGGGAGAGAGAGAGCGCGAGGGAGGGGAGAGAGAGAGCGAGGGAGGGGGAGAGAGAGCGCGAGGGAGGGGGAGAGAGAGAGCGCGAGGGAGAGGGAGAGAGAGAGCGGGGGGAGGGAGAGAGAGCGGGAGGGAGGGGGAGAGAGAGCGGGAGGGAGCGAGAGAGAGAGCGAGGGGGGAGGAGAGAGAGAGGGAGAGAGAGAGCGGGAGGGAGAGAGAGAGCGGGAGGGAGAGAGAGAGAGCGGGAGGGAGGGAGAGAGAGCGGGAAGGAGGGAGAGAGAGCGGGAGGGAGAGCGAGGAGAGAAGCGAGGGAGAGAGAGAGAGGGAGAGAGAGCGAGGGGGAGAGAGAGCGAGGGGGAGAGCGAGCGAGGAGAGAGAGAGCGAGGGGGAGAGCGAGCGGGGAGAGAGAGCGAGGGAGAGAGAGAGCGAGGGAGAGAGAGAGCGAGGGAGAGAGAGAGCGAGGGAGAGAGAGAGCGAGGAGAGAGAGAGAGAGAGAGAGAGAGAGGGAGAGAGAGCGAGGGAGAGAGAGGGGAGCGGGGAGAGCGCGAGGAGAGAGCGGGAGAGAGAGCGGGAGGGAGGGAGAGAGAGGGAGGGGAGAGAGAGAGAGGGAGGGAGAGAGAGCGGGAGGGGAGGGAGAGAGCGGGGAGGGAGGAGAGAGAGCGAGGGGGGAGAGAGCGGGAGCGGGAGCGAGCGAGGGAGAGAGCGCGAGGGAGAGAGAGCGAGGGAGAGAGCGCGAGGGAGAGAGAGAGAGGGAGGGAGAGAGAGCGAGGGAGAGAGAGCGAGGGGAGGAGAGGAGGGAGAGAGAGCGAGAGAGAGAGGGGAGAGAGAGGGAGAGGGGAGAGAGCGAGAGGGAGAGAGCGAGGGGAGAGAGAGCGAGGGAGAGAGAGGGAGAGAGAGGAGAGAGCGCGAGGGAGAGAGAGCGAGGGAGAGAGCGCGAGGGAGAGAGAGCGAGGGAGAGCGAGGGAGAGAGCGCGGGAGAGAGAGCGAGGGAGAGGAGAGAGCGAGGGAGAGAGAGCGAGGGAGAGAGCGAGGAGAGAGCGCGGAGAGAGAGCGGGGGAGAGAGCGGGAGAGGGAGAGAGCGAGCGGGGAGAGAGAGAGAGCGGGAGAGGGAGAGAAGCGCGAGGAGAGAGGGGAGGGAGAGAGGGAGCGCGGGAGAGAGAGGCGAGGGAGAGAGCGAGAGGGAGAGAGGGAGCGAGGGAGAGAGCGAGAGCGGGAGAGAGAGGAGAGAGCGGGGAGAGCGAGAGAGCGCGAGGGGAGAGAGCGCGAGCGAGGAGAGAGAGAGCGAGGGAGAGAGAGAGGAGGAGAGAGGGAGAGAGAGCGAGGAGGGAGAGCGGGAGGGAGAGAGCGAGAGAGCGGGAGGAGAGAGCGCGAGGGAGAGAGCGCGAGGGAGAGAGCGGGGAGGAGAGAGAGCGAGGAGAGAGAGCGAGGAGAGGGAGAGAGCGAGAGGGAGAGAGAGAGCGAGGGAGAGAGCGAGGGGGAGGGAGAGAGAGCGCGAGGGGAGAGCGGGAGGGAGAGGGAGAGAGAGCGAGAGAGGAGGGAGAGAGCGAGGGAGAGAGGCGAGGGAGAGAGGGAGGGAGAGAGCGAGGAGAGAGCGGAGCGAGGGAGAGGGAGAGCGAGGGAGAGAGCGCGAGGGAGAGAGAGCGAGGGAGAGAGAGAGCGAGGGAGAGAGAGCGAGAGGAGAGAGAGAGAGGAGGAGAGAGAAGAGGGAGAGAGAGAGCGAGGGAGAGGGGAGAGAGAGCGGGGGGAGAGCGCGAGGAGAGAGCGCGGGGGAGAGAGAGCGAGGGAGGAGGCGAGAGCGGGGGAGGGGAGAGAGCGGAGGGAGAGAGAGAGAGCGCGAGGGAGAGAGAGGGGGAGAGAGAGAGCGAGGGAGAGAGAGAGGAGGGAGAGAGAGAGGGAGGGAGGGAGGGAGGGAGCGAGGAGAGAGGGAGGGAGGGAGAGAGCGGGGGAGGGAGGGAGGGAGAGAGAGCGGGGGGGGAGGAGAGAGGCGAGGGAGCGAGGGAGGGAGAGAGAGACGGGGGGGGGGAGAGAGAGCGCGGGGGAGAGCGGGGAGAGAGAGAGGAGGGAGGGAGAGGAGAGAGGGAGGGAGGGAGAGAGAGGGAGGGAGAGAGAGCGCGAGGGAGGGAGAGAGCGGGGGGGGAGAGAGAGCGGGGGGAGGGGAGAGAGAAGCGGGGGAGGAGCGAGGGAGGAGGGGGGAGAGAGAGAGCGGGGGAGAGGAGCGAGGGAGAGCGCGGGGGAGCGAGGGGAGAGAGCGAGGGAGGGAGAGAGAGAGCGAGGGGGAGGGAGAGAGAGCGAGGAGCGAGAGGAGAGCGAGGGCGGGGAGAGAGAGAGAGAGAGGGGAGAGAGAGAGGAGGGAGAGAGAGAGAGCGAGGGGGAGGGAGAGCGAGGGAGAGAGGCGGGGGAGGAGAGAGAGCGCGGGGGGGAGAGCGAGGGAGAGAGCGGGGGAGGGAGGAGAGCGGGGAGAGGGGAGAGAGAGAGCGCGGGGGGAGAGAGAGAGGAGAGCGAGGGAGGGGAGAGAGAGCGAGGGGAGGGAGAGAGAGCGGGGGGAGGGGAGAGAGCGAGGGGGGAGGGAGAGAGAGCGCGGGGGAGGGAGAGAGAGAGCGAGGGGGGAGGGGAGAGAGGGGAGGGGGGGGGAGAGAGAGCGAGCGGGGGAGGGGAGAGAGAGAGCGAGGGGGGGAGGGAGAGAGAGCGCGGGGAGAGGAGAGGAGCGAGGAGGGAGGGGGGAGAGAGAGCGGGGAGGGGGGGAGAGAGAGAGCGGGGGGGAGAGAGAGGCGGGGGGAGGGAGAGAGAGAGGGGGAGGGAGAGAGAGAGCGGGAGAGGGGGAGAGAGAGAGCTGGGGAGGGAGAGAGAGAGCGAGGGGGGAGGAGAGAGACGGGGAGCGCGGGGAGGAGAGAGAGAGAGAGGGGGAGGGAGAGAGAGAGAAAGGCGGGGAGGGAGAGAGAGCGAGAGAGGGAGGGAGAGAGAGAGCGAGGGGAGAGAGGAGAGAGGGAGAGAGAGAGAGAGGAGGGGAGAGAGGAGAGAGAGAGAGGAGGAGGGAGAGAGAGCGAGAGAGCGGGGGGGAGAGAGAGAGAGGGAGGAGGAGCGGGAGAGAGAGCGAAAGGGGGAGGGAGGGGGAGAGAGAGCGCGAGGGAGCGGGGGAGAGAGAGCGAGCGAGGGAGGGGAGCGAGAGAGAGCGAGCGAGGGAGGGGGAGAGAGAGAGGGCGAGGGAGCGGGGAGAGAGAGCGAGGGAGAGGGGAGAGAGAGAGAGGGAGGGGAGGGAGCGCGAGGGGGGGAGAGAGCGCGCGAGGGAGGGAGAGAGAGCGGCGAGGGAGGGGGAGCGAGAGAGCGCGAGGGAGGGGGAGAGAGCGAGCGAGGGAGGGGGAGAGAGAGCGCGAGGGAGGGGGAGAGAGAGCGAGGAGGGAGGGAGAGAGAGAGGGGAGGGAGGGAGGGGGAGAGAGAGAGGGAGGCGAGGGGGGGGAGGGAGAGCGAGAGAGAGAGAGGGAGGGAGGGGGAGAGAGAGAGAGCGAGGGAGGGGAGAGAGAGAGAGCGCGCGGGAGGGGGGAGAGAGCGAGGAGAGAGGAGGGGGAGAGAGAGCGAGGCGAGGGAGCGGGGGGGGAGAGAGAGCGCGAGAGGGAGGGGGAGAGAGAGAGCGAGGGAGAGGGAGGAGAGCGCGAGAGAGAGGAGGGGGGAGAGAGAGCGAGGGAGGGAGGAGAGAGAGAGGGAGCGAGGGAGGAGGGGGAGAGAGAGCGAGGAGGGGAGGGAGGGAGAGAGAGAGAGCGAGGGGGGAGAGAGAGCGAGGGAGAGAGCGAGGGGAGCGAGGAGAGAGAGAGGGAGGGAGAGAGCGAGGAGAGCGAGGCGAGGGAGAGAGAGAGCGAGGGAGGAGGGAGGAGAGAGCGAGAGCGAGGGCGAGGGAGGGAGAGAGAGCGAGAGCGCGAGAGAGAAAGCGAGGGAGGGAGAGAGAGCGAGGGAGCGAGAGGAGCGAGGAGAGAGAGAGAGAGCGGGGAAGGCGAGGGAGAGCAGGGAGAGAGAGCGAGGAGAGAGCGAGAGAGGGGAGGGAGCGAGAGAGAGAGAGAGCGAGGGAGAGGGAGAGCGAGGGAGAGAGAGAGAGAGGGGAGGGAGAGAGAGAGAGAGAGAGGAGGGAGGGAGAGAGAGAGAGCGAGGAGGGAGCGGGAGAGCGAGGAGAGAGGAGCGAGGGAGAGAGCGAGGGAGAGAGAGCGAGGAGAGAGGGGAGAGAGCGAGGAGAGGAGGAGCGAGGGGAGAGAGGGGAGAGGAGAGCGCGAGGGAGGAGAGAGAGAGGGAGGGAGGAGGGGAGAGCGCGAGGGGGGGGGAGAGCGGGAGGGAGGGGGGAGAGAGGCGCGCGAGGAGAGGAGGGGGAGAGAGCGAGCGGGAGGGGGGAGAGAGAGCGAGGGCGAGGGGAGAGCGAGGGGAGAGAGAGCGAGGGAGCGAGAGCGAGGAGGGGGAGAGAGCGCGCGAGGGAGGGGGAGAGAGCGGGCGGGAGAGGGGGAGAGAGGAGAGCGGGAGGGGGGAGAGAAGCGGGAGGAGAGGAGGGGGAGAGAGCGCGGGGAGGGAGGGAGGCGAGCGTAGGGGAGGAGAGAGCGCGCGAGGAGGGGGGAGAGCGGCGAGAGGGAGCGAGGGAGGCGGGAGGAGGGCGGGGAGAGGAGCGAGCGAGGGAGAGAGAGAGAGGGAGAGAGAGAGAGAGCGAGGGGGAGGAGCGGGAGAGAGAGAGCGAGGGGGGGAGAGAGCGCGCGAGGGGAGGGGGAGAGCGAGAGAGGGGGGGGGGAGAGAGAGCGAGGGAGCGAGAGAGGGGAGAGCGCGCGAGGAGGAGAGCGAGGGGAGAGAGCGAGGGAGGAGGGGAGGAGAGAGAGCGCGAGGGAGGAGAGAGCGAGGGAGAGGGGAGAGAGAGCGAGGGGAGAGGGAGAGCGCGAGGGAGAGCGGAGAAAGCGAGGAGAGAGAGGGGAGAGAGAGAGCGAGGGAGGGGGAGAGCGCGAGAAAGCGAGAGGAGAGCGCGCGGGGAGAGAGAGCGCGAGGGAGGGAGGGGGAGGGAGAGAGCGCGCGAGGGGAGAGAGAGCGCGCGAGGGAGAGAGGGAGGGAGAGAGAGCGAGGGAGGGGGAGAGAGAGAGGGGAGAGAGGGAGGGAGAGAGAGCGAGGGAGGGGGAGAGAGAGCGCGAGAGAGGAGAGCGCGAGGGAGAGAGAGAGCGAGGGAGCGAGGGAGGGAGAGCGAGAAAGCGAGGAGGGGAGAGAGAGGGAGGGAGAGAGAGAGCGCGAGGGAGAGAGGCGAGGGAGAGAGAGAGAGCGCGAGAGGGGAGAGCGCGCGGGGAGAGAGAGCGGAGAGAGGGAGGGAGGGAGAGAGAGCGCGAGGGAGGGGGAGGGGGGAGGGAGAGAGAGCGAGGGAGGGGGAGAGAGAGCGAGGGAGGGGAGGGAGAGCGAGGGAGGGGGGGAGAGAGCGCGAGGGAGAGAGAGCGAGGGAGCGGGGAGAGAGAGCGAGCGAGGGAGGGAGAGAGAGAGCGCGAGGGGAGAGGAGCGAGGAGGGAGAGAGAGCGCGAGGGAGAGAGCGAGCGAGGGAGAGAGAGCGCGAGGGAGGGAGCGAGGAGAGAGAGCGCGAGGGAGAGAGGAGCGAGGGAGAGAGAGCGCGCGAGAGGAGAGCGAGGGAGAGAGAGAGAGGAGCGAGGGAGAGGAGCGAGGGAGAGAGCGAGGCGAGGAGGGAGAGAGAGAGCGCGAGGGAGAGCGAGAGAGAGAGGAGAGAGAGAGAGAGAGAAAGCGAGGGAGAGAGAGAGAGCGAGGGAGGAGAGAGAGCGAGGGAGGGAGAGAGAGAGCGGGGAGGGAGAGGAGGGAGAGAGAGCGCGAGGGAGGGGAGAGAGAGCGAGGAGAGGGAGAGAGGGAGGAGAGAGAGCGCGCGAGGGAGGGGGAGAGAGAGCGCGAGGGGGGGGAGAGAGAGCGAGGGGAGGGGAGAGAGAGCGCGAGGGAGGGAGAGAGAGCGAGAGGGAGGGGGAGAGAGAGCGAGAGAGGAGGAGAGGAGAGAGAGAGCGCGAGCGAGGAGAGGGGAGAGAGAGAGAGCGCGAGGGGGGGGAGAGAGAGAGCGCGAGGGGGGAGAGAGGGGAGAGAGAGAGAGCGAGAGGGAGGGGGAGAGAGAGAGGGAGGAGGGAGGGGGAGAGAGAGCGAGGGAGGGAGGGGAGAGAGAGAGCGAGGGAGGGAGGGAGAGAGCGCGAGGGAGGGAGAGAGAGCGGGAGGGAGGGAGGGAGAGAGCGCGAGGGAGGGGAGAGAGAGAGCGCGAGGGGAGGGAGAGAGAGAGGCGAGGGAGGGAGAGAGAGAGCGCGAGGGAGGGAGAGAGAGAGAGAGCGCGAGGGAGGGAGCGAGAGAGAGAGCGCGAGGGAGGGAGCGAGAGAGAGCGCGAGGGAGGGGGGAGAGAGAGAGGGAGGGAGAGAGGGAGGGGGGGGAGGGGAGAGCGAGGGAGGGAGGGGGAGAGAGAGAGAGAGGGGGAGGAGGGAGAGAGAGAGCGAGGGAGGGGTGAGAGAGCGAGGAGGGAGGAGAGAGAGAGCGCGAGGGAGGGATTGAGAGAGAGCGAGGGGGGGAGGGAGAGAGAGCGAGGGAGGGGGAGAGAGAGCGCGAGGGAGGGGGGCGAGAGAGGGGAGAGAGAGCGAGGCGAGGGGGGGGGGAGAGAGAGGGAGGGAGGGAGGAGAGAGAGAGAGCGCGAGGGGGGAGGGAGAGAGAGAGAGAGGGAGCGAGAGGGGAGGGAGGGGAGAGAGAGCGCGCGAGGGAGGGAGAGAGAGAGAGCGAGGGAGGGAGAGAGAGAGCGCGAGGGAGGGGGGAGAGAGAGCGAGGGAGGGAGAGAGCGCGAGGGAGGGAGGGAGAGAGCGCGAGGGAGGGAGCGGGGAGAGAGCGCGAGGGAGAGAGAGAGAGCGAGGAGCGCGGGAGAGGAGAGAGAGCGAGGAGAGAGAGAGAGCGAGGAGGGGGAGAGAGAGAGCGAGGGGGGAGGAGGGAGGGAGAGAGAGAGCGCGAGGGAGGGAGAGAGAGAGAGAGGGAGGGGGAGGGAGAGAGCGCGAGGGGGGGAGAGAGAGAGAGCGCGAGGGAGGGGGAGAGAGAGCGAGGGAGGGGGAGAGAGAGAGAGCGAGGGAGGGAGAGAGAGAGCGAGAGGGGAGAGCGCGAGGAGAGAGAGAGAGGGAGGGAGAGAGAGAGAGCGAGGGAGCGAGAGAGAGAGGGAGGGAGGGAGAGAGAGCGCTCGGGAGCGAGGGAGGAGCGCGAGGGAGGAGAGCGCGAGGGAGGGAGAGAGAGAGCGCGAGGGAGGGGGAGAGAGCGCGCGAGGGAGGGAGAGAGAGCGCGAGGGAGCGAGAGAGAGCGCGAGGGAGAGGGAGAGAGCGAGAGGAGAGGGAGAGAGCGCGAGGGAGGGAGAGAGAGAGAGAGAGAGGGAGGGAGAGGAGAGAGAGAGGGAGGGAGGGAGAGAGAGGGGCGGGAGAGGAGAGAGAGCGGGAGGGAGGAGAGAGAGGGAGGGAGGGAGAGAGCGGGGAGGGAGGAGAGAGAGCGGGAGGGAGGAGAGAGCACGAGGGAGGGAGGAGAGAGAGAGCGGGAGGGAGGGAGAGAGCGGGAGGGGGAGGAGAGAGAGGGGAGGGGAGAGAGAGAGAGAGGGAGGGAGGAGAGCGGAGAGAGAGAGGGAGGAGAGGGAGGAGAGGAGCGCGAGCGCGAGGGAGGGAGCGAGAGGAGGAGGAGCGAGAGAGAGAGAGAGGAGTGAGAGAGAGGGGAGAGAGAGAGCGCGAGCGGGGAGGGAGGAGAGAGAGAGCGCGAGGGAGGGAGTGAGAGAGCGCGAGGGAGGAGAGAGAGAGCGAGGGAGAGAGAGAGAGGGAGGGAGTGAGAGAGCGCGAGGGAGGGAGAGAGAGAGCGCGAGGGAGCGAGAGAGAGCGCGAGGGAGCGAGAGAGAGCGCGAGAGAGGGAGAGAGAGCGCGAGGGAGGGAGTGAGAGAGAGAGAGAGAGGGAGAGAGAGAGGGAGCGAGGGAGGGAGCGAGAGAGAGAGCGAGGGAGGGAGCGAGAGAGAGAGAGGAGAGAGAGAGAGAGAAAGAGAGAGCGGGAGGAGAGGGAGAGAGCGGGAGGAAGGGAGAGAGAGCGGGAGGGAGGGAGGGAGAGAGCGCGGGGAGGAGAGAGAGCGGGGAGGGAGGGAGAGCGCGGGAGGGAGGGAGAGAGCGGGAGGGAGGGAGAGAGCGGGAGGGAGGGAGCGCGAAAGGGGAGGGAGGGAGCGAGAGAGAGAGCGAGGGAGGAGAGAGCGAGGGAGAGAGAGAGCGAGGGGGAGGGAGCGAGGAGGGAGGGAGCGAGGAGAGGAGCGTGAGGGAGGGAGCGAGAGAGAGAGGGGAGAGAGGAGCGCGAGGGAGGGAGTGAGGGAGAGCGCGAGGGAGGGAGTGAGAGTGGGAGAGGGAGGAGGGAGAGTGAGAGAGAGGAGGGAGGGAGTGAGAGAGAGAGAGAAGGGGAGAGCGAGGGAGGAGTGAGAGAGAGCGTGAGGGAGGGAGTGAGAGAGAGCGCGAGGGAGGGAGTGAGAGAGAGAGAGGGAGGGAGCGAGAGCGCGAGGGAGGGAGTGAGAGAGAGCGAGAGGAGGGAGTGAGAGAGAGCACGAGGGAGGGTGTGAGAGAGAGCACGAGGGAGGGTGTGAGAGAGAGCACGAGGGAGGGTGAGAGAGAGAGCACGAGGGAGGGTGAGAGAGAGCACGAGGGAGGGAAAGTGAGAGAGAGCACGAGGGAGGAGAGAGAGAGAGCTAGGGAGAGAGGGAGTGAGAGAGCGAGAGAGAGAGGGAGGGGGAGAGAGAGCGAGGGAGGGAGAGAGAGAGGAGGGCGAGGGAGGGAGTGAGAGAGCGCGAGGGAGGGAGTGAGAGAGCGCGAGGAGGGAGTGAGAGAGCGCGAGGGGAGGGAGTGAGAGAGCGCGAGGGAGGGAGTGAGAGAGCGCGAGGGAGGGTGAGAGAGAGCGCGAGGGAGGGTGAGAGAGAGCGCGAGGGAGGGTGAGAGAGAGCGCGAGGGAGGGTGAGAGAGAGCGCGAGGGAGGATGAGAGAGAGCGCGAGGGAGGATGAGAGAGAGAGCGCGAGGGTGGGAGTGAGAGAGAGAGCACGAGGGAGGGAGTGAGAGAGAGAGGGCGAGGGAGGGAGTGAGAGGGAAAGAGGGAGGGAGTGAGAGGGAGAGACAGAGGGAGGGAGGGAGAGACAAGATGGGAAACAGAGAAAAACAGAAAGCGATAGCTGAGCACGATCTCCCAGATTAAGACACATGAAAACCTATTCCAAGCCGGCAAATGATCCCACCTGACTATATCTCCTGCCTCAGGTGCCACATTCAAAGGGGATTGCCATCGTTCAAACTCTTTTCTTTCGAGAGCGAGGGAAGGAGGGGGAAATGGGGGAAAGGAGGGTGAGAAAGCTCTACTCTATTCCCGGAAGGATGACCTGAGGATTATATCCCATTAACACCTTCTGATGAAGGGAGAGCTAGGAGGAGAGAGAAAGAGAGAGCTCGTGGGAGAGAGGAAGAGAGAGCTAGGGGGAGAGAAAGAGAGAGCTAGTGGGAGAGAGGAAGAGGGAGCTAGGGGCAGAGAGAAAGAGGGAGCTAGGGGCAGAGAGAAAGAGAGAGCTAGGGGCAGAGAGAAAGAGAGAGCTAGGGGCAGAGAGAAAGAGAGAGCTAGGGGCAGAGAGAAAGAGAGAGCTAGGGGCAGAGAGAAAGAGAGAGCTAGGGGCAGAGAGAAAGAGAGCTAGGGGGAGAGAGAAAGAGAGCTAGGGGAGAGAGAAAGAGAGAGCTAGGGGAGGGGGAGAGAGAAAGAGAGCTAGGGAGAGAGAGAGGGGGAGAGGGGAAGAGAGAGAAAGAGAGAGAAAGAGAGCTAGAGGCAGAGAGAAAAAGAGAGAAATAGACAGCTAGTGGAGAGAGAGAGCTAGGGGAGAGATGGAGAGAAAGAGGGCTAGAGGGGAGAGAGAAAGAGGGCTAGGGGAGAGAGAAAGAGAGCTAGGGGAGAGAGAAAGAGAGAGCTAGAGGGAGAAAGAGAGCTAGAGGCAGAGAGAAAAAGAGAGAAATAGACAGCTAGTGGAGAGAGAGAGCTAGGGGAGAGATGAAGAGAGAGAGAGGGCTAGGGGGAGAGCGAAAGAGAGAGAAAGAGAGGGCTTGGGGAGAGAGAAAGAGAGCTAAGGGGAAAGAGAACGGGAGAGCTAGGGGAGAGAGAAAGAAATAAATAGAGCTAGGGGGAGAGGGAGAGAGCTAAGGGGGAGAGAGGAAGCGAGAGGAAGAGAGAGGAAGTGAGAGAAAGAGAGCTAGGGAGAGAGAAAGAGGAAGAAAGAAAGAGAAAGCTATGGGGACAGAGGAAGAGAATATGAGAGCAAGGGGGAGAGCAGAAGAGAGAGGAAGAGAGCTAGGGGAGAAAGGAAGAGAGCTCGGGGGAGAGAGGAAGAGAGCTTGGGGGAGAGAGAAGAGAGAGAAAGAGCTAGGGGAGAGAGGAAGAGAGAAAGAGAGAGCTAGGGGGAGAGAGAAAGAGGAAGAAATAAAGAGAAAGAAACAGAGAAAGAGCTCGGGGGAGAGAGGAAGAGAGCTCGGGGGAGAGAGGAAGAGAGCTCAAGGGAAAGAGGAAGAGAGCTCGGGGGAGAGAGAAAGAGAGAATAAACAGAGAAAGAGAGCTAGGGGAGAGAGGAAGAGAGCTAGGGGGAGAGAGGAAGAGAGCTAGGGGGAGAGAGGAAGAGAGCTCGGGGAAGAAAGGAAGAGAGCTAGGGGAGAGAGGAAGAGAGAAAGAGCTAGGGGAGAGAGGAAGAGAGAGGAAGTGAGAGAAAGAGAGCTAGGGGAGAGAGAAAGAAAGAAAAAGAAAGAGAGAAAGACAGCTTGGGGAGAGGGGAAGAGAGAGAAAGAGAGCTGGTGGAGAGAGAGAATATGAGAGCAAGGGGAGAGTGGAAGAGAGAGAAAGAGGAAGAAAGTGAGGAAGAGAGCTAGGGGGAGAGCGGAAGAGAGAAAGAGGAAGAGAGCTAGGGGAGAGAGGAAGAGAGCTGGGGGAGAGAGAAAGAGAGAAAGAGAGAAAGTTAGAGGAAGAGAGGAAGAGAGAGAAAGAGAGCTAGGGGGAGAGGAAGAGAGGAAGAGAGAGGAAGAGAGAGAAAGAGAGCAAGGGGGAGAGAGAATAAGAAAAAGAGAGCTAGGGGAGAGGGGAAGAGAGAGGAAGAGAGCTCGGGGGAGAGAGGAAGCGAGAGAAACAGAGAGAACGAGAGATGGAGAAAGAGAGAGCTAGGGGGAGAGAGGAAGAGAGAGAAAGAGAGCTAGGGGGATAGAGAAAGAGAGCTAGGGGGAGAGAGAAAGAGAGGAAGAGAGAAGAAGAGAGGAAGAGAGAGAGAGAGAAAGAGAGCTGGTGGAGAGAGAAAGAGAGGATGAGAGCTAGGGGGAGAGCGAAAGAGAGAGAAAGAGGAAGAAAGAAAGAGAAAGAGATAGGAATAGAGTGAGGGGGAGAGAGGAAGAGAGAGAAAGAGAGAGAAAGAGAGCTAGGGGAGAGAGAAAGAGAAAGAGGAAGAAAGAGAGAGAGAAAGAGAGAGCTAGGGGGAGAGAGGAAGAGAGAGAAAGAGAGAGAAAGAGAGCTAGGGGGAGAGAGAAAGAGAGCTAGGGGGAGAGAGAAAGAGAGCTAGGGGGAGAGAGAAAGAGAGCTAGGGGGAGAGAGAAAGAGGAAGAGAGGTAGGGTGAGAGAGAATAAGAGAAAGAGAGTTAGGGGAGAGGGGAAGAGAGAGGAAGAGGAAGAGAGCTAGGGGGAGAGAGGAAGAGAGAGAAAGAGCGCTAGGGGGAGAGCGAAAGAGAGAAAGAGAAAGAGAGCTAGGGGAGAGAGAAAGAGGAAGAAAGAGAAAGAGAGAAAGAGCTGGGGGAGAGAGAAAGAGAGAGGAAGAGGAAGAGAGCTAGGGGAGAGGAAGAGAGAGAAAGAGAACTAGGAGAGAGGAAGAGAGAGAAAGAGAAATAGAGTTTGGGGAGAGAGGAAGAGAGAAAGAGAGAGAACGAGAGATGAGGAGAGAAAGAGAGCTAGGGGGAGAGAGAAAGAGAGAGGAAGAGGAAGAGAGCTAGGGGGAGAGAGGAAGAGAGAAAGAGCTAGGGGAGAGGAAGAGAGAGAAAGAGAACTAGGGGAGAGGAAGAGAGAGAAAGAGAAATAGAGTTTGGGGAGAGAGGAAGAGAGAAAGAGAGAAATAGTATGAGAGCTAGGGGAGAGGAAAACAGAGGGAAAGAGAGAGAAAGAGAGCTGGTGGAGAGAGAAAGAGAGAATGAGAGCTAGGGGGAGAAGGGAAGAGAGAGAAAGAGAGCTAGGGTGAGAGAGAAAGAGAGAGAGAGAGGAAGAAAGAAAGAGAAAGAGAGAAAGAGCTGGGGGAGAGAGAAAGAGAACTAGGGGAGTGGAAGAGAGAGAGAAATAGAGTTTGGGGAGAGAGGAAGAGAGAAAGAGAGAGAAAGAGATTATGAGAGCTCGGGGGAGAGGCAAAGAGTGGGTAAGAGAGAGAAAGAGAAAGAGAGCTAGGGGGAGAGAGGAAGAGAGTGGAAGAGAGAGGAAGCGAGAGAAAGAGAGCTTGGGGAGAGAGAAAGAGGAAGAAAGAAAGAGAAAGAGAGAGAGAGAGAAAGAGAGAAGAGAGGAGAGCTTGGGGGAGAGAGGAAGAGAGAGAGAAAGAGAGCTGGTGGAGAGAGAAAGAGAGCTAGGGGGAGAGAGAAATAGAGTTTGGGGAGAGAGGAAGAGAGAAAGAGAGAGAAAGAGATTATGAGAGCTCGGGGGAGAGGCAAAGAGTGGGTAAGAGAGAGAAAGAGAAAGAGAGCTAGGGGGAGAGAGGAAGAAAGAAGAAAGAGAGCTAGGAGAGAAAGAGAGCTTGGGGAGAGAGAAAGAGAAAGAGAGCTAGGGGGAGAGAGGAAGAGAGTGGAAGAGAAGAGAGCTAGAGGGAGAGAGCTAAGAGGAAGAGAGAAAGTGGAGAGGAAAGAAAGTAAGAGAACTAGGAGAGAAGAGAGAAAGAGAAGAAGGAGAGCTTGGGGAGAGAGAAGAGAGAGAGAGAGAAAGAGAGCTGGTGGAGAGAGAAAGAGAGCTAGGGGGAGAGAGAAAAGAGCTAGGGGAGAGAGGAAGAAAGAGAGAGGAAGAAAGAAAGAGAGGAAGAGAGCGAGGGGGAGAGAGGAAGAGAGAGAAAGAGAGCTAGGGGAGAGAGAAAGAGAGCTAGGGGAGAGAGAAAGAGGAAGAAAGAGAAAGAGAGAAAGAGCTGGGGGGGAGAGAAAGAGAGGAAGAGGAAGAGAGCTAGGGGGAGAGAGTAAGAGAGAAAGAGCTAGTGGAGAGGAAGAGAGTAAGAGAACTAGGGGAGAGGAAGAGAGAAAGAGAAACAGAGTTTGGGGAGAGAGGAAGAGAGAAAGAGAGAAAAAGTATGAGAGCTAGGGGGAGAGGAAAAGAGAGGGAAATAGAGAGAAAGAGAAAGAGCTGGTGGAGAGAGAAAGAGAGGATGAGAGCTGGGGGGAGAGCGAAAGAGGAAGAAAGAGAAAGAGAGCTCGGGGGAGAGAGAAAGAGAGAAAGAGAGAGAAAGAGAAAGAGAGAAAGAGCTGGGGGGAGACAAAGAGAGAGGAAGAGGAAGAGAGCTAGGGGGAGAGAGGAAGAGAAAGAGCTAGGGGAGAGAGAAAGAGAGCAAGGGGAGAGAAAGAGAGCAAAAGAAAGAAAGAGAAGAGAGAAAGATAGGAAGAGCGCTTGGGGGAGAGAGGAAAAAGAAAGAGAGCTAGGGGGAGAGAAAGAGAGCAAGGGGAGAAAAAGAGAGCTAAGGGGAGAGATAGAGAGCTAGGGGGAGAGAGAAAGAAAGAGAAGGAAATAGAGGTAGGGGAGAGAGAGAGAGAAAGAGCCTAGGGGGGAGAGAAAGAGACAAAGCGAGAGAAAGATAGCTAGGGGAGAGAGAAAGAGAGAGCTAGGGGGAGAGAGAAAGAGAGCGAAAGAAAGAGAAAGAGAAGAGAGAAAGAGATAGGAAGAGAGCTAGGGGGAGAGAGGAAAAAAGAAAGAGCTAGGGGGAGAGAGAAAGAGAGCTAAGGGGAGAGAGAAAGGGAGCTAAGGGGAGAGAAAGAGAGCTAGGGGGAGAGAGAAAGAGAGAAAGAAATAGAAGGAAAGAGAGGTAGAGGAGAGAGAGAGAGCTAGGGGGAGAGAGAAAGAGAGAAAGAAATAGAAGGAAAGAGAGGTAGAGGAGAGAGAGAGAGAGCTAGGGGGGAGAAAGAGACAAAGTGAGAGGAAGATAGCTAGGGGAGAGAGAGAAAGAGAAAGCATGAGAAAGCGAGCTAGAGGGAGAGAGAAAGAGAGCTAGGGGGAGAGAGAAAGAGAGCTATGGGGAGAGCTATGGGAAGAGAGAGGAAGAGAGAGGAAGAGAGAGCTATGGGAAGAGAGAGGAAGAGAGAGGAAGAGAGCTATGGGAAGAGAGAGGAAGAGAGAGCTATGGGAAGAGAGAGGAAGAGAGAGGAAGAGAGAGCTATGGGAAGAGAGAGGAAGAGAGAGGAAGAGAGCTATGGGAAGAGAGAGCTATGGGAAGAGAGGAAGAGAGCTATGGGAAGAGAGAGGAAGAGAGAGCTATGGGAAGAGAGCTATGGGAAGAGAGCTATGGGAAGAGAGAGGAAGAGAGCTATGGGAAGAGAGAGGAAGAGAGCTATGGGAAGAGAGAGGAAGAGAGAGGAAGAGAGAGGAAGAGAGCTATGGGGAGAGAGAGGAGTAGGAGTTGATGGTGGAAGGATTTGTTCCGTGCCTTTATTCCTCTTTTTCAGAAATGCAAACTCAAATCACACACCCACACCATCTGCAGCAGGTTGAGATCCAGCTGCTGTCCGTCAGAGAGACGCACTCTTTGCCACTGCTAAAAGTCTCACACACGTCGCACCAAATGCGGATCGGTTTTAGAGACCAACCACTGTAGAAGTCTGACTGCCGACCTTCATGCGATTCCACATGTAAAACGCGACCCGATTCGGGTCACTATCCGTACGGTCGCCAGTCACGACTTCACAGGGGAGCCGCTTGAACGTACAAAATTCTCGGACATGTGAACTTTCATGCGCCTTAATAACAAACTTTTAGGCCATCTGTAAACACGAATGAAGTTCGCAAATTCATCTCAGAGGCGCCAAGTACTGATCTAAGGTCAATTTGGAGTGTGGTGATAGAAGGCCTCTCTCTACCCCTCCGCCTAAATGACTAGAAATCAGCAGCGTGTTACATCTCAGACAAGGGTGTGGAATGTAAGTGGCCCAATGCCGCTGTACGCTGATCAGAGGCTAGTTTGGAGTGTGGTTGCCTAATAGTGAAGGTTTGGATTGGGGTGGGACCAGTGGTTTGGGGTAATGTGACCATGGCTGCCACTGTTATGGCCTGGGTTTTACACACACACACACACCACGACCACCACCACAGTGTGCGTGTGTGTGTGTGAACTGAGAGAGGCTCATTGTTGACTGTGGTTTGATTATGCTCAGGGGTCAGGTACAGTTTGAGAACTGCTGGGGGCAGTGCCATGGAGACCAATGTTTGCCCAAAACTCAGCAGAGACTTGGAGAGAGGGAGGGGAGAGAGAGGGAGGGGGAGTGAGGGGGGGGGGGGATCTTTCCCTACTATTCATACACTGCCAAAACGCTGGACATCGCTGATGATATCACACGTGAAACGACTATCATTTTGAAACGTGAGTGTGTGACGTTTAGTGTTCCTTCCTAATCGCTTTTTTTTGCTGATGCCGTTTTGTGTCTTTTGGTAACGTAAACACTTGCACTATTGTAAAGTGGCTGTTCCACTGGATGTCATAAGGTGAATTCACCAATTTGTAAGTCGCTCTGGATAAGAGCGTCTGCCAAATGACTTAAATGTAATGATGTAAATGTTGTTTCCCGTGTCAATAAAGCCCTTTGAACTGAATTGAGAGAGCAAATACAAACAGAAGCGAGAGAATGAGAAATTTGGGGAAGAGAGAAAGAGATTTTTTGGGGAAGAGAGAGAGAGACAGGAAGCAAGCAATTGTGAGCATGACAGAGAGAGGGAGTGTAAGAAAGAAAGAGAAGACAGAGCTTTGGCAATGTTAACATATGTTTCCCATGCCAATAAAGCCCTTAAATTGAGAGAGCGAGAGAACGACAGAGAGAGAGAGAGATGGGACAAACACCAAATTGAGACTCTGCATGCAGAATTCTGCAAAGTTATTCTCTGTGTACAACGTCGAACACCAAATAATGCATGAAGAGCAGAATTAGGCCGATAAGCTAATGATCAAAATCCAGAAAAGACCCGTTCAATTCTTCAACCACCTGAAAGGAAGCGATTCCCAAACCCATACATTTTTATGGCTGCAGGGGCAGTATTGAGTAGCTTGGATGAAAAGGTGCCCATTGTAAACGGCCTGCTCCTCAGTCTCAGTTGCTCATACATGCATATTATTAGTATTGGATAGAAAACACTCTGACGTTTCTAAAACTGTTTGAATTATGTCTGTGAGTATAACAGAACTCATATATCAGGCAAAAACCTGAGAAATTCCACTTCCTGTTTTTTTTTCTGGGTGTGGCAGAATTTCAACCAAGCTCTCATTGAAATTACAGCGAGATATGGATGAGTTTTCACTTCCTACGACTTCCACTAGATGTCAACAATCAAAAGAACTTTGTCTGATGGCTCTAATGTGAAGGGGGGTTGAATGAGACAGGAAATAGTCACCACTGCCACGAGTTGACCATGCTTTCACCATGCGCGTTCACAGGGGAAGGACCTGCGTTCCACCGGTCATCTGAAGTCATTCTTATTCTCAGGTTGGGACGTTATTCAAGATATATGTAAACAACATTCTAATGATTGATTCAGTACATCGTTTGACATGTTTCTACTGACTGTTACGGAACTATTGGACATTTCGTCACGTTATAGTGGACGCGCTTTGTGACTTTGGAATTGTTTACCAAACGCGCTAAGCAAAGTAGCTAATTGGACATAAATAACAGACATTTTCGAACAAATCAAGCATTTATTGTGGACCTGGGATTCCTAGGACTGCATTCTGATGAAATTCATCAAACGTAAGGAAACATTTATCATGTATTTTCTGGTTTCTGTTGACTCCAACACGGCGGCTAATTTGGCTTTTGTTCTGAGCTCCATCTCAGATTATTGCATGTGTTGCTTTTTCCGTAAACTTGTTTGAAATCTGACACAGCGGTTGCATTAAGGAGAGGTGTATCTATAATTCCATGTATATAACTTGTATTATCATCTGCATTTATGATGAGTATTTCTGTTGAAACGATGTGGCTATGCAAAATCACTTGATGTTTTTGGAACAAGTGAATCTAATAAACCAATGTAAACTCAGATTGTTTTATATAAATATGAACTTTATCAAACAAAACATGCATGTATTGTGTAACATGAAGTCCTATGAGTGTCATCTGATGAAGATAATTCAAGGTTAGTGATTCATTTTATCTTTATTTCTGTTTTTTTAATGCTATATTTTGCTGGAAAATGGCTGTGCTTATTGTGGTTTGGTGGAGACCTAACATAATCGTTTGTAGTGCTTTAGCTGAAAAGCCTATTTGAAATCGGACACTTTGGTGGCATTAACAACGAAATTACCTTTAAAATGATATAAAACACATGTATGTTTTAGGAATTGTAATTATGAGATTTCTGTGGTTTGAATTTGGCGCCCTCTATTTTCACTGGTAGTTATCATATTGATCCCGGTATTGGGATTGTACTCATAACAAGATAACAAAGCCATCACCTACAGAGAGATGAACCTAGAGAAGAGTCCCCTAAGCAAGCTGGTCCCG
Organism: Oncorhynchus masou masou; assembly: GCF_036934945.1. Taxonomy (NCBI): domain Eukaryota; kingdom Metazoa; phylum Chordata; class Actinopteri; order Salmoniformes; family Salmonidae; genus Oncorhynchus; species Oncorhynchus masou. The sequence continues at coordinate 43,532,707 of NC_088216.1, read as the reverse complement.
GGACTCTGTTCACAAACACAGACCCCACAGAGCCCCAGGATAGCAGCACAATTAGACCCAATCAAATCATGAGAAAACAAAAAGATAATTACTTGACATATTGGAAAGAATTAACAAAAAACAGTAAACTAGAATGCTACTTGGCCCTAAACAAAGAGTACACAGTGGCAGAATACTTGACCACTGTGACTGACCCAAACTTAAGGAAAGCTTTGACTATGTACAGACTCAGTGAGCATAGCCTTGCTATTGAGAAAGGCCGCGGTAGGTAGACATGGCTCTCAAGAGAAGACAGGCTATGTGCACACTGCCCACAAAATGAGGTGGAAACTGAGCTGCACTTGCTAACCTCCTGTCCAATGTATGAACATATTAGAGACACATATTTCCCTCAGACTACACAAAGATTTCGAAAACAAACCCAATTTAGATAAACTCCCATATCTACTGGGTGAAATTCCACAGTGTGCCGTCACAGCAGCAAGATTTGTGACCTGTTGCCACAAAAAAGGGCAACCAGTGAAGAACAAACACCATTGTAAATACAACCCATATTTATGCTTATTTATTTTCCCTTGTGTACTTTAACCATTTGTACATTGATACAACACTGTACATATTCATAATATGACATTTGTAATGTCTTTATTCTTTTGAAACTTCTGTATGTGTAATGTTTACTGTTAATTTCTATTGTTTATTTCACTTTTGTATATTATCTACCTCACTGGCTTTGGCAATGTTAACACGTTTCCCATGTCAATAAAGCCCCTTGAATTGAATTGTGAGAGAGTGAGAGAGAGAGAAATTACAAGATAATTGAGAGGGTCAGAGACCTAGCTAATCGTCTTGGAGACACGATGAGACAGTAGGTTCATTGAGGCCTAGGTGTGTGTGTGTGGGGGGGGGGGGGTTTCAATAACAACATTCACACAGTTACCATGGCTGGCACAGACACACGTCAGAGTGTGTGTGTGTTTAGGAGGAAGGCGCTAGCTAGACGACCTCTGGTATTTGAGCCGTGTACCCCTCCCCCGCCTCCGCTCATCTGCCGTCTCTACCTCACTCTCCTCTCCTCGCCTCACCACCCCCCCAAACCGCCAAAGTCTATTAACATTTACATTACAATGACCACTTCATCCACGCAGTGGTCAGTAGTCAGACAGAAACAACTCTACGGTTACATTTAGGCATTCATTCAGACTGGTTAAGGATTAACCTACACCAGCCGTAAACATTAGGCATTCATTCAGACTGGTTAAGGATTAACCTACACCAGTCGTAGACATTAGGCATTCATTCAGACTGTTTAAGGATTAACCTACACCAGCCGTAAACATTAGGCATTCATTCAGACTGTTTAAGGATTAACCTACACCAGTCGTAAACATTAGGCATTCATTCAGACTGTTTAAGGATTAACCTACACCAGTCGTAGACATTAGGCATTCATTCAGACTGTTTAAGGATTCAGACCTAGACATTAGGCATTCATTCAGACTGTTTAAGGATTAACCTACACCAGTCGTAAACATTAGGCATTCATTCAGACTGGTTAAGGATGAACCTACACCAGTCGTAGACATTAGGCATTCATTCAGGCTGGTTAAGGATGAACCTACACCAGCCGTAAACATTAGGCATTCAAATCAAATCAAATTTATTTGTCACATACACATGGTTAGCAGATGTTAATGCGAGTGTAGCGAAATGCTTGTGCTTCTAGTTCCGACAATGCAGTAATAACCAACAAGTAATCTAACTAACAATTCCTATACTACTGTCTTATACACAGTGTAAGGGGATAAAGAATATGTACATAAGGATATATGAATGAGTGATGGTACAGAGCAGCATAGGCAAGATACAGTAGATGGTATCGAGTACAGTATATACATATGAGATGAGTATGTAAACAAAGTGGCATAGTTAAAGTGGCTAGTGATACATGTATTACATAAGGATGCAGTCGATGATATAGAGGTACAGTATATACGTATGCATATGAGATGAATAATGTAGGGTAAGTAACATTATATAAGGTAGCATTGTTTAAAGTGGCTAGTGATACATTTACATCATTTCCCATTCAATTCCCATTATTAAAGTGGCTGGAGTTGTGTCAGTGTCAGTGTGTTGGCAGCAGCCACTCAATGTTAGTGGTGGATGTTTAACAGTCTGATGGCCTTGAGATAGAAGCTGTTTTTCAGTCTCTCGGTCCCAGCTTTGATGCACCTGTACTGACCTCGCCTTCTGGATGATAGCGGGGTGAACAGGCAGTGGCTCGGGTGGTTGATGTCCTTGATGATCTTTATGGCCTTCCTGTAACATCGGGTGGTGTAGGTGTCCTGGAGGGCAGGTAGTTTGCCCCCGGTGATGCGTTGTGCAGACCTCACTACCCTCTGGAGAGCCTTACGGTTGAGGGCGGAGCAGTTGCCGTACCAGGCGGTGATACAGCCCGCCAGGATGCTCTCGATTGTGCATCTGTAGAAGTTTGTGAGTGCTTTTGGTGACAAGCCGAATTTCTTCAGCCTCCTGAGGTTGAAGAGGCGCTGCTGCGCCTTCTTCACGATGCTGTCTGTGTGAGTGGACCAATTCAGTTTGTCTGTGATGTGTATGCCGAGGAACTTAAAACTTGCTACTCTCTCCACTACTGTTCCATCGATGTGGATAGGGGGGTGTTCCCTCTGCTGTTTCCTGAAGTCCACAATCATCTCCTTAGTTTTGTTGACGTTGAGTGTGAGGTTATTTTCCTGACACCACACTCTGAGGGCCCTCACCTCCTCCCTGTAGGCCGTCTCGTCGTTGTTGGTAATCAAGCCTACCACTGTTGTGTCGTCCGCAAACTTGATGATTGAGTTGGAGGCGTGCGTGGCCACGCAGTCGTGGGTGAACAGGGAGTACAGGAGAGGGCTCAGAACGCACCCTTGTGGGGCCCCAGTGTTGAGGATCAGCGGGGAGGAGATGTTGTTACCTACCCTCACCACCTGGGGGCGGCCCGTCAGGAAGTCCAGTACCCAGTTGCACAGGGCGGGGTCGAGACCTAAGGTCTCGAGCTTGATGACGAGCTTGGAGGGTACTATGGTGTTGAATGCCGAGCTGTAGTCGATGAACAGCATTCTCACATAGGTATTCCTCTTGTCCAGATGGGTTAGGGCAGTGTGGTTGAGATTGCATCGTCTGTGGACCTATTTGAGCGGTAAGCAAATTGGAGTGGGTCTAGGGTGTCAGGTAGGGTGGAGGTGATATGGTCCTTGACTAGTCTCTCAAAGCACTTCATGATGACGGAAGTGAGTGCTACGGGGCGGTAGTCGTTTAGCTCAGTTACCTTAGCTTTCTTGGGAACAGGAACAATGGTGGCCCTCTTGAAGCATGTGGGAACAGCAGACTGATATAGGGATTGATTGAATATGTCCGTAAACACACCAGCCAGCTGGTCTGCGCATGCTCTGAGGGCGCGGCTGGGGATGCCGTCTGGGCCTGCAGCCTTGCGAGGGTTAACACATTTAAATGTTTTACTCACCTCGGCTGCAGTGAAGGAGAGACCGCATTTTTCCGTTGCAGGCAGTGTCAGTGGCACTGTATTGTGCTCAAAGCGGGCAAAAAAGTTATTTAGTCTGCCTGGGAGCAAGTCATCCTGGTCCGTGACTGAGCTGGGTTTCTTCCTGTAGTCCGTGATTGACTGTAGACCCTGCCACATACCTCGTGTCTGAGCCGTTGAATTGGGATTCTACTTTGTCTCTGTACTGACGCTTAGCTTGTTTGGTAGCCTTACGGAGGGAATAGCTGCATTGTTTGTATTCAGTCATGTTACCAGACAACTTGCCCTGATTGAAAGCAGTGGTTCGCGCTTTCAGTTTCATGCGAATGCTGCCATCAATCCAAGGTTTCTGGTTAGGGAATGTTTTAATCGTTGCTATGGGAACGACATATTCAACGCACGTTCTAATGAACTCGCACACCGAATCAGCGTATTCGTCAATGTTGTTATTTGACGCAATACGAAACATGTCCCAGTCCACGTGATGGAAGCAGTCTTGGAGTGTGGAGTCAGCTTGGTCGGACCAGCGTTGGACAGACCTCAGCGTGGGAGCTTCTTTTTTTAGCTTTTGTCTGTAGGCAGGTCTCAGCAAAATGGAGTCGTGGTCAGCTTTTCCAAAAGGGGGGCGGGGCAGGGCCTTATATGCGTCGCGGAAGTTAGAGTAACAGTGATCCAAGGTTTTTCCTCCCCTGGTTGCGCAATCGATATGCTGATAAAATTTAGGGAGTCTTGTTCTCAGATTAGCCTTGTTAAAATTCATTCAGACTGTTTAAGGATTAACCTACACCAGCCGTAAACATTAGGCATTCATTCAGACTGTTTAAGGATTAACCTACACCAGCCGTAAACATTAGGCATTCATTCAGACTGGTTAAGGATTAACCTACACCAGCCGTAAACATTAGGCATTCATTCAGACTGGTTAAGGATGAACCTACACCAGCCGTAAACATTAGGCATTCATTCAGACTGGTTAAGGATTAACCTACACCAGCCGTAAACATTAGGCATTCATTCAGACTGGTTAAGGATTAACCTACACCAGCCGTAAACATTAGGCATTCATTCAGACTGGTTAAGGATGAACCTAAACCAGCCGTAAACATTAGGCATTCATTCAGACTGGTTAAGGATTAACCTACACCAGCCGTAAACATTAGGCATTCATTCAGACTGGTTAAGGATGAACCTACACCAGCCGTAAACATTAGGCATTCATTCAGACTGGTTGATTCGTGTGACTCTCAAACCCGGGTCCGGGAGCGTAATCATCACCTGACACTAATTAGCATAACGCAATGGATATATATCTTCCTAGAAAATCTTCCTATTCATGAAAATCACAAGTGAAATATATTGGAACACAGCTTAGCCTTTTGTTAATCACCCTGTCATCTCAGATTTTCAAAATATGCTTTACAGCCAAAGCTAGACAAGCATTTGTGTAAGTTTATCATAGACTAGCATAGCATTATGCCTTGCTAGCAGCAGGTAACCTCGTCACGCAAATCAGAAAAGCAATCAAATTAAATTGTTTACCTTTGATGAACTACCTTTGCTAACCAGTCGTAAACATTAGGCATTCATTTCGGCTCGGCTTGCTAAATCGTTGTGGACGGATTGCAGAATGGTTTAAGCCGCGAGCTCCGGCGCCAAAGGGCAGTTCGCCGTAGAGCAGTTCGCCGTAGAGCAGTTCGCCGTAGAGCAGTTCGCCGTAGAGCAGTACGCCGTAGAGCAGTACGCCGTAGAGAAGTACGCCGTAGAGAAGTACGCCGTAGAGCAGTACGCCGTAGAGCAGTACGCCGTAGAGCAGTACGCCGTAGAGCAGTACGCCGTAGAGAAGTACGCCGTAGAGAAGTACGCCGTAGAGTGCAGGGGCACTTATTTATTTTGTAATGTTTTATTTTGTTGCCCCTAGTGGCGGGTTTTGACGGCGTCACTCGATGTCCTGCGGACCTACACAAACTTTAAACCTCACCGTGGATCTGGAGTGACCCATCTGGTGTGTGTGTGTGTGTGTGTGTGTGTGTGTGTGTGTGTGTGTGTGTGTGTGTGTGTGTGTGTGTGTGTGTGTGTGTGTATGTGTTATACTGACGTATCCAAGTGTGACTGTGTATCATGACACCTGTGAACATGCATCTAGATTTACTGTAAGGCTGCTGAGTGTGTGTGTGTGTGTGTGTTATACTGACGTATCCAAGTGTGACTGTGTATCATGACACCTGTGAACATGCATCTAGATTTACTGTAATGCTGCTGAGTGTGTGTGTCTGTGTGTGTGTGTGTGTGTGTGTGTGTGTGTGTGTGTGTGTGATACTGACGTATCCAAGTGTGACTGTGTATCATGACACCTGTGAACATGCATCTAGATTTACTGTACGGCTGCTGAGTGTGAGAGTGTGTGTGTGTGTGTGTGTGTGTGTGTGTGTGTGTGTGTGTGTGTGTGTGTGTGTGTGTCGAGTGAATCGCTCAGAGTATGTCAGCTTTAACCTAATCCCTAGCCATCTAACAGAACAATGTAATATGCATTGTTATTATATTTCAGCCGAGATTCAATCACATAGCCTCTACTTCAAACAGGTTTAATGCAGCCAACAGCAAGTGCACAAAGTTTCCTCCAGGAACTTTCCCTGGCTTTGTACTAAGGCAACGTTACGCAAACACCCTCTAAATCAGGCGGGTTTAGGACAGCCGGCAAGCAAACAAAGTTTCCTCCAGGAACTTAAGACATTTGCTTTGTTTGTACTGAGGCAGTGTTTGGCGTCGAGCCTTCTAATGTTAATGAGGTTGGCTGGGCGGCCAAGTATCTGTGGGTTCAAACCCATTTGACGTACACGCGGTGCCCCCCAGAGAAAGGAAAGTAGTTGATGAAAAGGCTGGCTGAAACCCATCCGACCAGATCCAAAACAGGCCAGAACAAGTGGCTGCGCTGTCTTTTGTGAGAGAGGGGGTTGGGGATTCGAACCCGCAACCTTGGGATAATGGGGATGCTCTTGGCCGTGGAGCAGGGTCTTTGTTAGGAGCGTGTGTGTGTGTGTGTGGGGGGGGGGGGCTGTGTGTGTGTGTGCGTACTGTCAATGTGTGGCAGATGCTAAGGAGCCCTGGAGAGGGCTTCCGTGCGATTTGGCTGACTGAGTGCAGACAATGGCCAGCCCACACACACGAACACAGACTCACACAAACGGGGAGGCGTACACATACGCCTGCACCAGCACACAGACAAACACGATATACAGACACAGAAGAGGAGGGGGGGGGAACATATGATATTCCACCTCCCACAAACGACACTAGTATTAGCATTCATTTCCAGTAAGATGCTTCACAATACCGGGAGGGGGGAGGGGGACTAAAAATGGACCCATATTCACGAGGGAGGCCATGAATATTTATGCCACGCAATTAGCTAGCACTGAGAAGAGTGTGTGTGTGT
>NC_088216.1:43508233-43520733 GCF_036934945.1 Oncorhynchus masou masou | reverse complement strand
TCTCTCTTACCTGTTTGTCGGAGAGTGTGTAGACGTGCTGCATGTCCGGGGAGAAGAGCAGGTCTCGGAGGATGGGGCCGTCACTCACCACCACGTTCTCATAGAGCAGAGCTGGACGCGTGGGACTCGCCGAATTCACCAGGATCTAGACAGAGAGACCGAGACAACATGTGAGATGACTGCATTCCGTTGCCTGGCAAAAGAAGTGAAAAGGCGCCAGCGGCCAACAAACCTCAGATAAACCTCAAGGCCTGACGGAGGGAAAAGACAAGTGGCTCCAACTATCGGCCGAAATTTGGGAAAACGGCGCTGCCGGACGAAGCTCGCTGTGACTGTTCCGTAGCCAAGCGGCGACGAAGAGGTTTGTGGTTCCCAAACAAAAATAATCTGCTCATCGGTTTAATGGCACAACGCCGATCCCATTGCTCCAGTCCAATGGTGTTGTTACTCATGGACCAATCGCATGGCTCTTAAATCCTCACTCCGTTGTGACGCTGCAACGCTACTGAAGGCTTTTCAGCTTTTTTCTTGTGGTCCCGCAATTATTCACAGTTCACAAAGTAGATAACCGTTGTCAAATAACTTCTTAATGCAAGAAATACAAAGAGTGGCACTTCTCTATCCAGACTGTTACACACTAAAAATGAAGGTGATGGATTTAGATAACGTCTGTTTCTTTGTCTGTTTCTGTCTGTGTGCGTGTGTAGGTGTGTGTGTGTGTGTAGGTGTGTGTGTGTGTGTAGGTGTGTGCGTGTGTGTAGGTGTGTTTCCGTCTGTGTGTGTTTCCGTCTGTGTGTAGGTGTGCGTGTGTAGGTGTGCGTGTGTAGGTGTGCGTGTGTAGGTGTGCGTGTGTAGGTGTGCGTGTGTAGGTGTGCGTGTGTAGGTGTGCGTGTGTAGGTGTGCGTGTGTAGGTGTGCGTGTGTGTGTGTGTGCGCGCGTGTGCTTGTGTGTAGGTGTGTGTGTAGGTGTGTGTGTGTAGGTGTGTGTGTGTATATGTGCAGGTGTGTGCGTATGTGTGTAGGTGTGTGGTGTTTCCGTCTGTCTGTGTGTAGGTGTGTGTGTGTGTAGGTGTGTGTGTAGGTGTGTGTGTGTATGTAGGTGTGTAGGTATGTAGGTGTGTAGGTATGTAGGTGTGTGTAGGTGTGTGTGTATGTAGGTGTGTGTAGGTGTGTGTGTGTGTGTGTAGGTGTGTAGGTGTGTATGTGTTTCCATCTGTCGGCGTGTCGGTGTTTGGTTTGTAGGTGTGTTTCCGACTGTCTGTGTGTAGGTGTGGGTGTGGAGGTGTGTAGGTGTGTGTGTGTAGGTGTGTAGGTGTGTGTGTAGGTGTGTGTATAGGTGTGTGTGTAGGTGTGTAGGTGTGGGTGTGTTTCCATCTGTTGGCGTGTCGGTGTTTGATTTGTAGGTGTGTTTCCGTATGTCTGTGTGTAGGTGTGTGTGTGTAGGTGTGTGTATAGGTGTGTGTGTAGGTGTGTGTATAGGTGTGTGTATAGGTGTGTGTATAGGTGTGTGTGTGTAGGTGTGTGTGTAGGTGTGTGTAGGTGTGTGTAGGTGTGTTCCCATCTGTCGGCGTGTCGGTGTTTGGTTTGTAGGTGTGTTTCCGTCTGTCTGTGTGTAGGTGTGTGTGTGTAGGTGTGTGTATAGGTGTGTGTGTAGGTGTGTGTATAGGTGTGTGTATAGGTGTGTGTGTAGGTGTGTGTGTAGGTGTGTGTGTAGGTGTGTGTGTAGGTGTGTGTGTAGGTGTGTGTAGGTGTGTGTAGGTGTGTGTAGGTGTGTGTAGGTGTGTGTAGGTGTGTGGGTGTGTTCCCATCTGTCGGCGTGTCGGTGTTTGGTTTGTAGGTGTGTTTCCGTCTTTCTGTGCGTGCCTGTGCGTGCCTGTGCGTGCCTGTGCGTGCCTGTGCGTGCCTGTGCGTGCCTGTGCGTGCCTGTGCGTGCCTGTGCGTGCCTGTGCGTGCCTGTGCGTGCGCTCTGCAATCTCATCTGGGAGACAGGAGGCAGCAGCCACATTTTCAGAGAAACTGTGAGAGAGAGCGAGGCTGGCAGCTCACACAGCCTTGATAAAGCAATGGGCACCCAAAGAAATATGAACCTTATTAAGGGGATAAAGGAACAATGAACAAAGGATACATTTCATTTAGTTTGCGGTCGCATCTCATCTCACACATAAATGAAGTTGAACACATCCACACACCCACACATCCACACACCCACCCAGCTGGACCTCGGTATAACAAAGGTGTGTGCACACAGGAGACAACAAACACAGCACATCGACACAAACCGTAGCATACACACACACACTTTTGTTGTTTACTTTTTTGTATTACACACACACACACACACACACACAAAGGGAGAGAATGAAGACAGAGTGCTGCGAGGAGCAGTGGGGAAATTGTTTGTTTTCTCGCTATCTGCTCACAGCGTGAAGGTCGGAGACGGGTCATCTTTCTCTGCCTCTCTCATTCTATCATTCTCTCCACCCCGCTCTCTCTCTGACTCAGACACACACACACATTTTCAGCATCTGCCTCGTCCATCTCTCCCTCGGCTCTCAGTGACACCACTCCAATATACTGGCTAATTATAAAGCTAGAGCTAACCACAGGCACCTCTCTCTACCCAGAGAGATTGGAGATTCACAAAGAGACCAAATACAGAGGCTAAAGTGTGTGTGCGTGTGCGTGTGCGTGTGTGTGCATATCTGTGTCTCCAAATCTTGGAAAAGAATATAGACCAGGGCGAAAACCATCAAAGCACGACTTAATTTACATTTCCCCAACTGGCAACTGCTCTGGAGCAAGCCAGACAACCAGCCAGTCAGCCAGTCAACCAGCCAGTCAACCAGCCAGGCAACCAGCGAGCCAGCCAGACAGACAACCAGCCAGACTGTCAGACAGCCAGACAACCAGCCAGACAACCAGGCAACCAGCCAGCCAGACAACCAGGCAACCAGCCAGCCAGCCAGACAGTCAGCCAGTCAGCCAGCCTGTCAGACAGCCAGCCTGTCAGCCTGTCAGCCAGCCAGCCAGCCAGCCTGTCAGACAGCCAGCCTGTCAGTCAGCCAGCCTGTCAGACAGCCAGCCAGCCAGCCAGCCAGCCTGTCAGCCAGCCAGCCTGTCAGACAGCCAGCCTGTCAGACAGCCAGCCTGTCAGACAGCCAGCCTGTCAGACAGCCAGCCTGTCAGACAGCCAGCCTGTCAGACAGCCAGCCTGTCAGACAGCCAGCCTGTCAGACAGCCAGCCTGTCAGACAGCCAGATTGTACTTCCTATAGTTGATATTACACTCAGTACTGCACAGACATTACACCATCACCCTCTACTACTAGGTGGGAAGGTTCAGGTGACTGGGGTTTGGGGTTCGGCATCTCCGGTCGTGGAGGGCCTCCACAGAGTGTGCAACACTGGGCTGGAACAAAAGTCTGCAGGTCTTAGAAACAGCTGTGCAGGAACGTCGCTGTACAACCTTGTGTCCTGAGAAGTGACATTGAATTGAGCGCGGCGGACCCGGTTACCAGACCCGGTTCAAATATTATCAACATCAAATAATTCCCCCGTTTGTTGTGGAGTACAATGGAGTACAATTACGTCATGTCCTTAATAGATTGACGGATCGGTGAGTGGCTTCAGGATCAGGATACTGTCAACAAGAGATGGTCTCCGCCAGCTGTTGCCCGAGTACGGCCCCGTCACACCGAATCCCTGCTCTTCAAAATCAATCCACTCAACGACAGCAATACGAGTGAAGGAAGGAGGGATAGAACGAGAGGGAGGAAGGGAGCGAGGGAGGGGAAAGGGGGAGTTTGGAAACATAAAGCAACGTTTGGCTAATTGAATCAAACCAAGCTATTCTCCGGATCAGACACAGAGGGAATCTAATCATAGCCGTGGTGAGGGGAGAGACACGTTTAGCGCGGATGATAGGTTTTTACCAGGGCAGGGCGGCGATCGATACAACGAGGAGACAGTCGATAACTATCGCTATGGTTTTTCCAGTGTGTCTTTTCCTTTCTAGTTGTGTCTGTTGGTTTCAGTAAAATAGTTAAAGGCATACATACGTATACATACACACATACACACGTATACACACGTATACACACACACAGACACGTATACACACACACACACACACACACACACACACGCTGAAAGTTTAGAGGGACGGCCAGGTCTTGGTAGATTTGCAGTGGTCTGATACTCCTTCCATTTCAATATTATCGCTTGCACAGTGCTCCTTGGGATGTTTAAAGCTTGGGAAATCTTTTTGTATCCAAATCAGGCTTTAAACTTCTTCACAACAGTATCTCGGACCTGCCTGGTGTGTTCCTTGTTCTTCATGATGCTCTCTGCGCTTTTAACGGACCTCAGACTATCACAGTGCAGGTGCATTTATACGGAGACTTGATTACACACAGGTGGATTGTATTTATCATCATTAGTCATTTAGGTCAACATTGGATCATTCAGAGATCCTCACTGAACTTCTGGAGAGAGTTTGCTGCACTGAAAGTAAAGGGGCTGAATAATTTTGCACGCCCAATTTTTCAGTTCTTGATTTGCTAAAAAAGTTTGAAATATCCAATAAATGTCGTTCCACTTCATGATTGTGCCCCACTTGTTGTTGATTCTTCACAAAAAAATACAGTTTTATATCTTTATGTTTGAAGCCTGAAATGTGGCAAAAGGTCGCAAAGTTCAAGGGGGCCGAATACTTTTGCAAGGCACTGTACATACATACATACATACATACATACATACATACATACATACATACATACATACAGTGGGGGAAATTATTTCGTCAGCCACCAATTGTGCAAGTTCTCCCACTTAAAAAGATGAGAGGCCTGTAATTTTCATCATAGGTACACTGGTGTCCTTTGACAGCTCTTTGGTCTTGGCCATAGTGGAGTTGAGTGTGACTGTTTGAGGTTGTGGACAGGTGTCTTTTATACTGATAACAAGTTCAAACAGGTGTCATGAATACAGGTAACGAGTGGAGGACAGAGGAGCCTCTTAAAGAAGAAGTTACAGGTCTGTGAGAGCCAGAAATCTTGCTTGTTTGTAGGTGACTAGATACTTATTTTCCACCATAATTTGCAAATAAATTCATTAAAAATCCTACAATGTGATTTTCTGGATTTCTTTTCTCATTTTGTCTGTCATAGTTGAAGTGTACCTATGATGAAAATTACAGGCCTCTCTCATCTTATTCAGTGGGAGAACTTGCACAATTGGTGGCTGACTAAATACTTTTTTGCCCCACTGTGTGTGTGTGTGTGTGTGTGTCTGTGTCTGTGTGTGTGTGTGTGTGTGCGCGCGCGCGCGGGTGTAGGCGGCGCTAAAGATCACAATGCAATGGACAGGGCGACAATGGTTTTGATTGACATAATTTAATGGTGAATGGGGGGTAGAGCAGGGTAGCGCGAGAGAGCGAGAGCGACAGATGGGGGCAGAGCGAGAGCGACAGATGGGGGCAGAGCGAGAGCGACAGAGGGGGACAGAGCAGAGAGCGACAGAGGGGGGCAGAGCGAGAGCGACAGAGGGGGCAGAGCGAGAGCGACAGCAGGGGGCAGAGCGACAGAGGGGGCAGAGCGACAGAGGGGGCAGAGCGACAGAGGGGGCAGAGCGACAGAGGGGGGCAGAGCGACAGAGGGGGGCAGAGCGACAGAGGGGGGCAGAGCGACAGAGGGGGGTAGAGCGACAGAGGGGGGTAGAGCGACAGAGGGGGGTAGAGCGACAGAGGGGGGTAGAGCGAGAGAGAGAAAATCAGGAGAGGCAGAGAGAGTGATGCAAAGAGATGAGCATGCCACTAGTTGGTCCGAGGAACAATGTCACTGGGTATCGACAAAGATACAGCCATCGTTTTGGGCATGACTCGAAAGGACAAGCAAAAACAAATATCCCCTATTGATTCCATTGGCTCTCTGTCTAGACAGTGTAGAAGACACTTATCCGAGGTGTCTGAACATCAATCCCAAATACACGTCTCCCATCCTCACCCTCATCGGTGTGTCCTTTCAAACACACCAGGTAGGAGTAGATAAACAGAGTGGCGTACGCCACATAATATAAGCGCATTTGGTGACCACCTGGGGGGTACGTCTCAATAGTCTAGAGTGGCTTCCCTTTCTCGCCAACTCTTTTCCCCCCCTCGGATTCAAGCTTCCCGAAACCTTGAACTGTGAAGTTAATCTTCAAGTGAGCCCTTGGCCATTAAGTCTTAAAACATATTTTTTTTTGGAGTATCAAATAGAACGCAGGTATTCTTTCTGCCTTTTTCTTTTTTTTTAAATCCGGCAACTGGGAAATAATGGATGTGACAGATTCTGGTGCGAGTCTATAAGTGGATGACTCACCCATTGTAACTTCACCCAGAGAAATTGACTGCACAGTGCGGTAGCTTGCCAAGCATAAGACCAACTAATAGCGACACCAAGGGCATGCATCCCAAGTCGCACCCTAGTTCCCATGTCGTGCACTACTTTTGACCAGGGCAATGGTGCCCTATTTGGGGACTAGGGTGCCATTGGGCATGTACAGTAGGGCCAGCTTTCCCTGCACTCAGGTGACAGGTTACTTTATATTTAAAACACACCGTCTAGCTACAGCTCCACGGGGCTGCTCCCACACGCCACTGAGACATCTGCTACTTGTGCTATGACATGACCGTGTCTGTGCGTGTCCTCAGTCCTTCAAATCAAACTTTATTCGTCACATGCGCCGAATACAACAGGTAGTGAAAAGCTTTCTTAACCAACTATGCGGTTCAGGGAGAAAGTGCCAAGAAAGTATTTACTAAAAGAAAGTTTAAAAAAAGAAAGAAAATACAAGAAAAAAAAAAAGAAAAAAAGGGGAATAATTAAGGGTCAATAATAAAATAACAGTAACGAGGCTAAATACAGGGGGTACCGGTACAGAGTCAATGTGAGGGGGCACCGGTTAGTCAAGGTAACTGAGGTAATATGTACATGTAGGTAAAAAGTGACTATGCATAGATAATAACAGAGAGTAGCAGCAGTGTAAAATGTGTGTGTGTGGGGGGGGGACAATGCAAATAGTCCCGGGGCCATTTGATTATCCGTTCAGTAGTCTTCTGGCTTGGGGGTAGAAGCTGTTAAGACGCCTTTTGGACCCAGACTTGGAGCTCTGGTAGTGCGGGCCTTGCTATGGGGCTGCTGACAGGACAGTCTGGCTCTCTTCAGGTGGAGCTGCATGGCATCCAAAACAACTTTGATGTTACAAAGGGAGGTGGAGTAAAGAGTGACATTCCACCATATGTGAGGAGGCTTGTGAAACACACACACACACACACACACACACACACACCTCTCGCCCACCCGCCACAAACGTTCAGATCCCTTCTCCTATAGTCTTCTGACTGGATCAGACTCTTCACATAACTAGGTCTGCTATGCATAATGGAAACTCTGGCACATTCCACCCTTTGATGTTAGAGGGGGGAGTGGGGGAGGGCTCCCCACGTTGAAGCGGAGATTTGACGCGACCCACTTTGAATGGAACAATGGAGACTGAGTGGGGAGAGGAAAGAAGGAATGGAGAGGTGGTGGAGGGAGTGAATGGAAGACTGCTGGCAGTACTAGTCCCCTGTACAAGAGGGGAGAGGTTGACTGACGGCGGACGTGTGTCCTCGAACGGAGACAAGGAAAGGGGGTGTGGAAAGGAGGCCATCGCAGAGCATTGGGACACAGCCCATAATGAAAGGGAGATGCGCATTTAGGAACTTAACTGTGAACAGGCGGCACAGGCAAGGGAAGGGAGGGAAGGTGTGGGGGGGGATACAAATTAAACTTTCGTCTCTCTCATCTAGTCTGTTTATCTCCCATCACTCACTCTTTACCTTTCCCTAAGTGATGAAGTCAAAAAGATAGTTTAATTCCTAGCATCCAGTCTCACTCAGGGGTTTGGTAGAACCGCAGCATAGCGAGGACACAGTAAACACATCACTCACTTAGGTGGCAGAACACTGTGTAGCCATAGCAGCCATAATAAAAGTGTGTGTGTGTGTGTGTGTGTGTGTGTGTGTGTGTGTGTGTGTGTGTGTGTGTGTGTTAGAACTAAGCAAGACAGCAGAGAGAGAGTAGAGACCAAAAATGTTATTTTAACCTTTACAGATATTGTCCTAAGCTAAAAGGTCAATGGAACTGCACAATTGTCTATTTAATAGACCTATAGTGCTAGCGTGGAGGCACTTAGGCTAGAGAGTGCACCCTGAACAGTCACACAGACTCACGCGCCACACATTGAGAGACGCTGGTACATATGTGGTAAAGCACTCTGCGGTAATTTCTGCCTTCAGGTTCAAATGAATGTTATGTTACTAGGGAATTCTGGCCTGAGAAGATTGAAGTTGCATTTATTGGCCGAAATGAGTATTTTTGCAGTCTCGTCCACTCTTTCCCATCTCGCGCTCTTCTTTTCCCTCTCCCTCCATCTCAACGCAGCTCCCTCTCTCTTTGTCAGGGTAAGATCTAGGCTCTTCTCTGCATATAATGGCTTGAAGGCAAGAGCAGATGCAGTATTACGGATGAGCAACCTCTATTTTCATGCTTTTCAAAATATTAGGTAGCAGTAGGAAGGCAGGAGGCATAGTGTTAGAGCGAGCAACCGAAAGGTTGCTATTTTGAATCTTTGAGCCGTCTAGGGAAAATAAAATCTGTCAATCTGCCCTTAAGCAAGACACTTGACCCTAAGCTACAGCACTGTCTTGCTAGCACAGACTGGAATATGTTCCGGGATTCTTCAGATGGCATTGAGGAGTACACCACATCAAGCTACTGGCTTCATCAATAAAAGTGCATCGATGACATCATCCACATAGTGACCGTATGTACATACCCCAACCAGGAGCCATGGATTTACAAGCAACATCTACGCTCAGCTAAAGGCTAGAGCTACCACTTTCAAGGAGTGCGACTCTAACCCAGAAGCTTATAAGAAATCCCGCTACGCCCTCCGACGAACCATCAAACAGGCAAAGCGTCAATACAGGACTAAGATTGAACGCTTCTATGCACGCTTCGAGGCAAGCAAGACTGAAGCATGCGTGAGAGCACCAGCTGTTTAGACGACAGTGTGATCAAGCTCTCCATAGCCGATGTGAGGAAGACCTTTAAAACAAGTCAACAATCACAAGGCCGCAGGGTTAGATGGATTACCAGGACGTGTGCTGCGAGCATGCACTGACCAACTGGCAAGTGTCTTCACTGACATTTTCAATCTCTCCCTGTCTGAGTCTGTAATACCAACATGTTTCAAGCAGACCACCATAGTCCCTGTGCCCAAGAACACCAATGTAAACTGCCAAAATGACTACCAACCCGTAGCACTCACGTATGCAGCCACGAAGTGCATTGAAAGGCTGGTTATGGCTCACATCAACACCGTTATCCCAGAAACCCTAGACCCACTCCAATTTGCATACCGCCCCAACAGATCCACAGAAGACGCAATCTCGATTGCACTCCACACTGCTCTTTCCCACCTGGACAAGAGGAACCCGCTGATCCTCAACACGGGGATCCATCAGGGGTGCGTGCTCTGCTCCCTCCCGTACTCCCTGTTGACCCATGACTGCATTGCCAAGCACAACTCCGACACCATTGTTAAGTTTGCTGACGACACAACAGTGATCCCCGACAATGATGAGACAGCCGGTAGGGAAGAGGTCAGAGACCATGATGTGCGGTGACAGGATGACAAATCAAAGCAAATATTATTTGTCACATACGGCAAATACAACAGGTGTAGTAGACATCACAGTGAAACGCTTACTTACAAGTCCTTAACCAACAATGCAGTTAAGAAAAAAAACTAAAAAATAACGATAAAAAAAGAGGAATTAGACGAACAAATAATTAAAGAGCAGCAGTAAATAACAATAGTGGGACTATATACCGTGTGTACCGGTACAGAGTCAATATGCAAGGGCACTGGTTAGTCGAGGTAATTGATAAGTAATATGTACACTACCGTTCAAAAAAGTACATTTTTTGTCCATTAAAATAACATCAAATTGATCAGAAATACAGTGTAGACATTGTTAATGTTGTAAATGACTATTGTAGCTGGAAGTTGCTGTGGAATATCTACATAGGCGTATTATCTACAGAGGCCCATTATCGGCAACCATCACTGCTGTGTTCCAATGGCACATTGAGTTAGCAAAGCCAAGTTTATCATTTTAAAAGGCTAATTGATCATTAGAAAACCCTTTAGCAATTATGTTAGCACAGCTGAAAACTATTGTGCTGATTAAAGATGCAACAAAACACACCTTCTTTAGACGAGTCGAGTATCTAGAGCATCAGTATTTGTGGGTTTCATTACAGGCTCAAAATGGCCAGAAATAAAAGTACTTTCTTCTGAAACTGGTCAGTCTATTCTTGTTCTGAGAAATGAAGGCTATTCCATGTGAAATTGCCAAGAAACTGAAGATCTCATACAACGCTGGGTGCCATTACCTTCACAGGACAGTGCAAACTGGCTCTAACCAGAATAGAAAGAGGAGTGGATGGCCCCGGTGCACAACTGAGCAAGAGGACAAGTACATTAGAGTGTCTAGTTTGAGAAAACAGACGCCTCACCAAGTCCTCAACTGGCAGCTTCATTAAATAGTACCCGCAAAACACCAGTCTCAATGTCAATAGTGAAGAAGCGACTCCGGATTCTGCGCCCGCACATCGACTCTGTACTCTGTTATTGTTGCTCTTTATTATTTGTTATTTTTCATTTTGATTTATTCATTGTTTACTTCAGTTTATTTCAGTAAATACTTGAACACTTATTTTTTCCTTAAAACTGCATTGTTGGTTAAGGGCTTGTAAGTACGCATTTCACTGTATTCAGTGAAAGTGACAAATAAAATGTGATTTGATTTTTAATAATGCTGGTCCCATGCTGTGACCCCACTCCTCGAGGGTGTCTCAGGGGGAGTGGGATATGCAAAAAACAACATTATTACACCACACGTGTTCATATGTGAAGCATAAGCTACTGGACCTTTGATATCATTACTTATTCCAGCATATAGATTGGACATTTAAAACCAGTGTTGAAATTCTGCTATAAAAAAAACAGGAAGCAGCAACAGTACCATTTTTAGGAAAATAATATGCAACAATTTTTCACCAGAATGGGTAAAAACTACTGAATGAGACGAAAAAAAGTTGCATATTTTTTATTTGGATGGTATTAGCGAAATCGTGAAAATGATACCAGTGTACTCGATCTGCCCATTCTACACGATGCTGCTAGTCTGTCTGTGTTACACCGAGCTGACTGATGAAGTTGTTGAGCCATCACAGAGAGAGAGACAGAGAGAGAGAGAGACACACACACGAGAGAGACACAGAGACACAGAGAGAGACAGACAGAGAGAGAGACAGAGAGAGAGAGAGAGAGAGAGAGAGAGAGAGACACACACACACAGAGAGAGGAGAGAGAGACACAGAGAGAAAGACACAGAGACACAGAGAGAAAGAGAGCGAGAGACACAGAGAGAAAGAGAGCGAGAGACACAGAGAGAAAGAGAGCGAGAGACACAGAGAGAGAGAGCGAGAGACACAGAGAGAGAGAGAGAGCGAGAGACACAGAGAGAGATAGAGCGAGAGACACAGAGAGAGAGAGAGCGAGAGACACAGAGAGAGAGAGAGCGAGAGACACAGAGAGAGAGAGAGCGAGAGACACAGAGAGCGAGAGACACAGAGAGAGAGAGCAAGAGACACAGAGAGAGAGAGCGAGAGACACAGAGAGAGAGAGCGAGAGACACAGAGAGAGAGACACAGAGACAGAGAGAGCGAGAGACACAGAGAGAGAGAGAGAGCGAGACACACAGAGAGAGCGAGAGACAGACAGACAGAGAGAGCGAGAGACACAGACAGAGAGAGCGAGAGACACAGACAGAGAGAGCGAGAGACACAGACAGAGAGAGCGAGAGACACAGACAGAGAGAGCGAGAGACACAGACAGAGAGAGCGAGAGACACAGACAGAGAGAGCGAGAGACACAGACAGAGAGAGCGAGAGACACAGACAGAGAGCGCGAGAGACACAGACAGAGAGCGCGAGAGACACAGACAGAGAGCGCGAGAGACACAGACAGAGAGCGCGAGAGACACAGACAGAGAGCGCGAGAGACACAGAGAGAGCGCGAGAGACACAGAGAGAGCGCGAGAGACACAGAGAGAGCGCGAGAGACACAGAGAGAGAGCGAGAGACACAGAGAGAGAGCGAGAGACACAGAGAGAGAGCGAGAGACACAGAGAGAGAGCGAGAGACACAGAGAGAGAGCGAGACACACAGAGAGAGAGCGAGAGACACAGAGAGAGCGAGAGACACAGAGAGAGAGCGCGAGACACAGAGAGAGAGCGCGAGACACAGAGAGAGAGCGCGAGACACAGAGAGAGAGCGCGAGACACAGAGAGAGAGCGCGAGAGACAGAGAGAGAGCGCGCGAGACACAGAGAGAGAGCGCGAGACACA
>NC_088216.1:43480733-43503233 GCF_036934945.1 Oncorhynchus masou masou | reverse complement strand
ACACACACTAATTGCAAGTGGAACATAAAAAGGGTGTGAGAGGAAAAAGACAGGGTTCCTATTAGTGCTCCTTTCTATGGATTGGCAGGTATGGTGTGTGTGAGAGGAGAGGAGAAGAGAGGAGAAGAGAAAAGAGCAGAGCGAGAGGAGGAGAGCGAGCGAGATGGGGAATTCAAAATAATGAATTTGAGCCCTCGACCCTATGGGTTCTGGGTTCTCAATAAATCGGCCACCAAACATTTCTGTAAAAAAACAAACACGATAAAGCCTTGCGTTCCTGTTTTTTGTATTCATTTTGCGCTGTTGGCGGTCGGTGCACCTGATTCGGCATTCCTAGCGATGAGAAGGCAAAGTGTTCCCATTTTAATGCGTCTGAAGGAGAACTCCGCCTACCCGGCAGGCTCAGGGATCAAATCAAATGTGCCTTATAGGCCTACCGCTATCCAATCAGATAGCGCAGATCGCCGTGTCGGAGTTTCCTCACGTCATAGTCTGTAAAAAGAAGCAGAGCACACTGCAAAGTTGATACTGAGATTTCAAAAGCTTTTAAAAACCACGACTAGAGCGAGACTCAACGAATACAGTAAAAAGCTGCTGTTTTAATGAGTAAGTTCACGCTTAAGTTGTTAAGCCATAAAATGCACATTCTCCCTACTTCCACTCCCACTACAACCAGCACTGCAACTGCAATAAATGAGTAACAATGTGATAAGCTTGCGCTGTTATTATTAGCGGTGTCTTTGTCAATATCGAGGAATATTTACACTTTCTCAGCTCATGGGAATAACATGAATTGGTGCGCGGGGCAGAAATAATGCGGTGCGACTTGAGTTTCGACCATCAGCTGGAAGACTGTGTCCCCTTTTCTCAGCGGAGGGAAGGAGAGCAGAGGGACGGGGTGAGAGGCAGCCTCCCTACTGCTCCCTCAGACTGACCATCAGATGCAGGACATCAGTCCAGTAAAAAAAATATATATATATATATATTTTTTTTTAATAAGTATAATGTCCACTCAGCTGTGCCTCATCAAATGATCTGTTACGGGCGTGATCATATACCTCAAATGCTTTAATAGAATTTTAAAAAATGGTCTGAGAAGAACAACACAGGCAGGGCAACTCAAGCATTTAGCCTGCCGCACAAACATCATTGCTACAGAACTGTTTTTAAAATGGGTTAATGTTGCATAAGCTTACGTTATTTTGACGCAGAAAGTGATCTTGACCGAGAAAAGACTCGCGACCACTGCTGTTGAGGGATGAGAAAGAGAAAGATGTGTCTTTTGCATTGGTACACACACACACACGCATAGAACACACAATCAGTCTTGTAAATTCCTGGAAACGACTATTTTCCAAATGACCATTCACGTATGTTATCCAAGCGTGGAAAAAGGCCACGGCATGCTCTTCAGCCAGACGCCCACCCAACAATCCAAGCCTCCCCAGGTGAGCCCTCCACCCGCTCTTCTGAGTTTTGGCAGCCCTTGCCTGGCAGAGCAGCTGGAGGAAAGTCCCTGGCTTGGGTCCGGGCCTAGTGCCCGTAATCCTATCCTGCCGCTGGCAAGTAACACACTACCATGGCCACAGCCATTTCTATGACAAGAGGAGTGACTTCCCTTCTCAGTCCCTCCCCAACTCATCTGTTCATATTTCTCAACTCCTCCACACAATGTTCTGTTCTCTCTCTGCATCTCACCCCCTCTCCCTCCCTCCCACTCCCTGTCTCCCACTCCCTGTCTCCCTCTCCTAACAGACCAGAGGGAGAACTTTGGCTGTTGCTCACCAAATAAAGTTAACATGGCTCAGAGTTGTGCCAAAGGACATGGACAGGGAGGGAACGAGGGATGGGGGAGAGCGGGAGGGGTGCATGGAGAGTGAGAAGGAGGAGAGGTAAGGGATAGAGAGAGGGCGGCAAAGAGAGAGAAAGTGGGACAGGGGCACGTACCAGGGAGGCAGTCAAGCGAGCCACCCAGAAAAAACCTCTCGGAGCTGACATGAGAATTGGCTGCCGCTCACAGGTTGAATGGTATTAGAGAGGGGAAGGGAGAAAGAAAGAGGGAAGAACACAAGTCTGCCCAGAGGAAGGTAGGAGAAATCCATCTGAAGCAATCGAGTGTCAGGGAAAAGTCGAAAAGGCATCCGCGCTGTTTTTGTGAATGTTAAAGAGAGGAAAAGCTGTGCGGGAGAGAGACTAATGCATCACCTTTTAGGAAACACAAAGCAAAATGCAGTGCTATCTGGCCCTAGATTTACAGTACACCACAGCAAACTATTTGACCATGGTTACTGATGAAAATAATAGGGGGGAGAGAGAGAGAACCCAAGAAAAACAAATCCTAGAAATGGTGAAAGAGGATAATGAATCCAATTTTCTCCAGAAGGCTCTACTGGGAAAAACATCCGTTTAACGTCAGGTTGACCTGGGAAAGCCATCGATGGCCAGGCCAAGTCCCATGGTTTCCCCATGGACCCCATCACTGACTTACTGAAATGATGTGTGGATGTTTTAGGAGTATGTGTGGAGGTTTTCGTGTGTGTGTGTGTGTGTGTGTGTGTGTGTGTGTGTGTGTGTGTGTGTGTGTGTGTGTGTGTGTGTGTGTGTGTGGTGTGTGTTAGTTACATGGGGAAATTTAGAGGATGTGTGACTGACACACACACTATTAAAAAGACGACTTGTATGTTGTCTCAAACGATCTTGACGCGCAAACAACATGCTGAAAGGGCAAAGACACAGGAAGTCGCATATTTGACTCCCATTTCCTAATTTCAAGGTAGAATCAGTCACATGGCGTACAGATAATTGCCAAAAAAGTAAACACCAACATAAAGTGTCTTAATAGGTCATTGGGCCACCACGATGCGCCAGAACAGCTTCAATGCTCCTCGGCAGATGTTCTACAAATGTCTGGAACTCTGTTGGAGGGACATGACACCATTCTTCCATGGGAAATTCCTTCACTTGGTGTTCTGTTGACGGTGGTGGAAAACGCCGTCTCAGGCGCCAACTCCAGAATCTCCCATAAGTCTTCAATTGGGGGTTGAGATCTGGTGACTGAGACGGCCACGGCATACTGTTTACATAGTTCCCATGCTCATCGAACCATTCAGTGACCACCTGTGCTCTGTAGACGGGGGCATTGTCATCCTATGGGTGCGTAGTCACGGTAGCTAAAATCATTTTACACATGACCCTAAGCATGATGGGATGTTAATTGCCTAAATAACTCCGGAACAACACCTGTGTGGAAGCA
The DNA here is from genome assembly GCF_036934945.1 of Oncorhynchus masou masou. Lineage (NCBI taxonomy): Eukaryota > Metazoa > Chordata > Actinopteri > Salmoniformes > Salmonidae > Oncorhynchus > Oncorhynchus masou. Next base: position 43,499,980 of record NC_088216.1, on the reverse strand, counting down.
ACTCCTTTCAACATACGTTGGTATCCCTCGTTTACTAAACTCCCCCCCCCCCCCAAGTGTTGCATCTGTGGTGCTGCTCGTGGCGACGTCACTTCGCTGGGTCTACCAGTCACGACTCCCTCCCACAAACCCAGTGTCACCCAATAAGCAGAGTGTGTGTATTCGAGTGTGTACGCCTTTCCCTTTTGCGACGCAAACCCTCTGATTACTTAAACCGCATCGTCTTGAACGCAGCCACACAACCACCGGCAGCGCAGCGGTTGGGAGACAGATGTTCCTTCCACCTCCGGTTTGGCCTGGAGCCATGGCGAAACACACACAAAGGGCCGTGACCGCCGGGTAAGCTACGGTAGAGGTGGCTGGTATTCGCTTTTGGGTGAAGGAGACAGCGGCAGGCTACCTATTGGTAAGACCCAGTCGTCCCCATTCAATTCATACGTGGCTAAATGCAACGGCGGCAGCTGAAGGCTGTCCCGCGCACAAACATAAACACCACCGACCTATTTTGCGCTCGTACCATGAGCTCGTGAACGTCCTCCCGCAAATACACCTATTGACCCTCTCAACTGTTAAAGGCACTGTAGAGATGTTGGTGTCAGTGAAAAGGTGCTCTTCGTATCGGATGGGATGCATTGTGGGATTCTCTCGTTTGGATGCTAAATCGCTCAACTCAATGTGGCCTGCGATTGGTGGAAAGAACTGACTGCTGCCAGTCCCCCAGGCCCAAGTTATGCCCCCGAAGACACATCTCTACAGATGACAGACAAGGACAGTAACGTTAGAGTGCGTGGGAGACAGAAAGCGAAGAAGAGGGAGAGGGGAAAAAAACGGAGAAAGGGAAGAACGAAAAGAAACCGGAAGAGAGCCTAAACCAGACCCTTTACAAAGCCAGCGCCAAAGCCAGAGGCAGCACAGGGAAAACAACGGATTAGTCTCAGAGAGAAGCGTTCGACACTGGCGTGATACTACGCGATATGACGGGCGCTCGTCATCCCTCTCCATCTCTTTCAGTTCTCATGACCCTTTAAGATGCGTGGTAACAATGACAAGCAGGGCAAGTTCACAATCGGAATCAATCCCGCCCCTTGGGATTGATTGATGCTGCCTGGTGTCAATAGAGCCACAAAGCCAAACTGGTGAGAGAGAGAGAATTACAGACATTGATTAAGCTGCAGCGGCTGAAGCTACACACACACACACACACACACACACACACACACACGGCTTAGTGCTTCCACAGAGACACCGTCAACTTGCCTTGTCAATTGTGTTCTTGATCGAATCAATTCCATTCAAAAAGCTGTACGTACTACTCAAAATGGCACGACGACGCCTCGACCGCATCACGCTGACGTTGAAGTGAACGCGGGTCACTCGCTGAACGACTAGGTCGGCTTTTGCGCGGCGTTTCTTAGTTGTCGTACACAAGCGTACGTGTACGCAGACAGACACGTATTTGCAGTCCAACATGCAGTAGGTAAACACATGTACGCAGACTCGCACTCATGCAGCCACCCCCGCCCACACCCCACACCCCCGCCCACGCCCCCCCCCCACACCCCACACCCCCGCCCACACCCCACACCCCCGCCCACACCCCACACAAACCCACCGCTACCACACACAAACCCACCACGACCACACACAAACCCACCACGACCACACACAAACCCACCACGACTACACACACCCCACACACGACCACACACGACCACACACACAACCCCACCACTACCACACACAAACTCCTTTGAAAACACTTTGAAGAAAACAAACACGAGTACAATCCACAAAGTAACCATATATCCATATGAGCTGATTACCCTCCTCTCCATCTCCCTCCACCATGAGGCTAAAACAGTCCCTGCGGGTCCCTGAGGAACCAACACACGCAAACACACACACACACCATGATTAACAACAGGCATCAGCATTCACAGCGCCAGATTAACACACGATTAAAGCTAAATGATACTTATTACTTTGGAATAAAGAGGGAATTACAGATGGTCTGGGTTGAAAGGGTTCTAAAGTAGCGACTTTGTAGTTCCTCTCCTGGGAGAAGGAGAAAGAAAGAAAGCCTAAGAAAAGCTGAGAAAATATTGCTGCGACTGATGTTCTGTACCGTTGTTTATCAAGCTGCTGCGTGGAAGTGGTCGGCGAAATATTACAATGTGAATGTTTTTTTTTTTTATCCAGTTGCTAATCATGGGATACTGGTTAAAGGTGCAATATGCAGAAACACTCCGCAATTTCCTGTTTGCTAAAATTCTAATAGCTTGTCTAGTTTCAGTTTGTGTGTCAAAACAAGCAAGTGTAGTAGAGAATCATTGCACCATCTAAACCGCTGTGAGATAGCTTTTCCATAACCAAAAATATTTTATTTTCAGCTGTTTGAAGCTGGTGTACAAGCCCAAAAGTAAAAGACACAAAAACTAAACTTAAGAACGGGAAGCACAGAAATAGCACACATAGATCTACCGCTTCTTAGACGTTCCGTCAATGGGAATGACAGACCTATAACTCACATTTCTATGTGAATTTGGGTTGGGGGGTTGCCCAAAAAGTTACATACTGCAGCGTCAAAATAAGAACATCTGTACGACGGGAGATGTTAACTTTAGAGTGTGTTCCTTCGTTGCAAATGCACACGCTCACTCAAAAGCGTACACGCAAGCACCCCGCATCCGCGCACCCACCCACACACCCGCTTGCAACCAAGTCATATTCTCCAAAACTGAACTTGAACCATAAAAATAAGGACATACTGTCCTGAAAATGACCTGGCCTGGTCATCCAAGGCCTGGTCCATTCCTGAAATACAGCACACACACATCAGCCTGCGCTTCAAAACCAAACCCCATACACAGACCAAAACCACACCACACACACACACCCACACAAAGAGACAGTCAATTATGGGGAGACCATAAAAGGGGACCCACATGGTTTGTCTGTCTGGCAGCTAACGGCTGTGACACGCGCTCACTGAGACAGAAAAGGGACCAAGTGATGTGGTGTGTGTCCCCGTGTGGTGCGTGTCCCCGTGTGTGTTTGTGTGCGTGTGTGCGTGTGCGTTTGTGTGCGTGTGTGTGCGTGTCCCCGTGTGTGTGTGCGTGTGTGTGTGTGCGTGTCCCTGTGTGTGTCCCCGTGTGCGTGTGTGTTTGTGTGCGTGTCCCCGTGTGTGTGTCCCCGTGTGCGTGTGTGTGTGATTGTGTCCCCGTGTGTGTGTGTGTGTCCGTGTGTGTCCGTGTCCCCGTGTGTGTGTGTGTCCCCGTGTGTGTGTGTGTCCCCGTGTGTGTGCGTGTCCCCGTGTGTGTGCGTGTCCCCGTGTGTGTGCGTGTGTGTGCGTGTCCCCGTGTGTGTGTGTGTGTGTGTGTGTGTGTGTGTGTGTGTGTGTTTGTTCACTCCCCCCCACAAAGCAATATGAATGGGATAAGGAAAGCTGTCGCTTAGACCTGTCTCGTCATTTAAGATCAACCAATAAACTCACATAGTCTAAATGGGAATGTTTGCAGCCCCTTAGTGGGAAAACCACTCAAAATCTCACAGAATCCCACACGGAAAAACAAAGTAAGATCAACGGCAACAATAGCCCCAAGCCTAAACTCCAACTTCCCCAGGCACATTAACACAGAGATCCAAATGGCAAACCTATTCCCTACATAGGGTTCTGCTCAAAAGTTGTGCACTACGGTAAAAACCCTACAGGCCCAGGTCAAAAGTAGTGCAATTCAGTATGTAGGGAATAGGGTGCCATTTGAGACACATTGAAAGTCTAAAGAACATCAAGAGGAAACACCTTCCTAATATTGAGTTACACTCCGTTTCCCCCAGAACGGCCTCAATTCGTCAGGGTATGGACTGCACAAGGTGTCGTAGGGATGCTGGACCATAATGACTCGAATTCTTTACACAGTTATGTCAAATTGGCTGGATGTCCTTTGGGTGGTGGACCATTCTTGAAACTTGAAGCGTGAAATGCCCGACAGCGTTGCAGTTCTTGACACAAACCGGTGCGCCCGGCACCTACCACCATACCCCGTTCAAAAGGTCTTGCTCATTCACCCTCTGAATGGCACACATACACAATCCACGTCTCAGTTGTCTCTAGGCTTAAAGATCCTTCTTTAACCCGTCTCCTCCCCTTCATCTACACTGACTGAAGTGGATTTAACAAGTGAATAAGGGATCAAAGCCTTCACCTGGATTCACCTGGTCCGTCTGTCATGGGATGGTTTGTATACTCCGTGTGTATTCGCTAGCGTTACTCCCAAAACTTGATTCAGAGACTTCTAAGCAGCTCTGAGAGAGTCTAAATTCCAAATGGCACCCTATTCCCTTTACAATGCACTACCTTTGACAAGAGCGCTATGGGAAAACCCTATGGGCCATGAACAAAAGTAGTGCACTATAAAGGGAACAGGGTGCAATTTGGGAAGCAACCCAGATAATTTTTTGGTGGTTTTTTCCCCGTGGGACAAACCACTTTCCGGAATGTTTTACCCAATTCGCATGGCTCCGAGCGCTCTCCGTTTCTCTCAGAGGAGAGGGGAGGGATGGAGACGAGAGGAAGTAAGAAGGGAAGAAAAGAAAAAAAGGAGGAGCGGTCTTAGAGTTGTAAGAACATCTTCACTTCAGAAAGAAGGGAATGACGTACATACAATGTGGGCCAAAGGGCCGCCGTTGTAAACCTCCAGCATAGAGGCCAAACGGGAACCTATTGTGGTATGGTGGGTTGTCACAATGTCTGTGCGTGTACGGAGAAAAAAGGGCCGTGAGCACAGTCAGTCATTACACAGACCGACGCTGCTATATGAACACATCCACACACCCGCAGTCACCACCACAGCCCCAGGCAAAGCCAGCCCAGTCCCACTGGTAAAGGCGAGAGGGCGAGAGAGAGAGGGCGAGAGAGAGAGAGAGAGGGCGAGAGAGAGAGAGGGGGAGAGAGAGAGAGAGAGAGCGAGAGAGAGAGAGGGCGAGAGAGAGAGAGGGCGAGAGAGAGAGAGGGCGAGAGAGAGAGAGGGCGAGAGAGAGAGAGGGCGAGAGAGAGAGAGCGAGAGAGAGAGGGCGAGAGAGAGAGGGCGAGAGAGAGAGGGCGAGAGAGAGAGGGCGAGAGAGAGGGCGAGAGAGAGGGCGAGAGAGAGGAAGCGCTCTTAGCAGGAGAATTAAGCAGTACAAGCATCTCTCCACATGCTCCAGTGGTAAAACTACACCTATTGGTTGCAGGACAGAAACAGGTTAAGGGAAAGAAGCACTTTAGAGGGGACATGACTTTACCTCTGAGACCGTGAGAAGTAGACGGGTAATTACACAATATAGTTGTATTGATATATTGAATTAAATAATTCAAGTCTACACTTGAAGCCTTGCGCCAATCAGCTGAAACCAAGGATCCTTACACCCCCTCCCCAATTGCCTTCCTTGACGCGAGGCAAATGCATTAGCGGGATGACGCAACAGGTGAGCCCAAAGCACCAAGCAATCAGTATGTATCAGTATGATTAAGAGCATGTTGTTGCTCCTCTCCTCCATGTTCTCTTCAATTCCTCCTCTCTCCTTGCCAATAAGTATCATTATACATTTTCTGGGGTTGTAGGAAACTCACGGAACTAATCTTAACTTGAGAATGTCGGCCTTTATCGCCAAGTTAGGATTCTGCCTTTGCTGTCCAAAAACTGTTCGGTCCCAAAGCAAGAAAATATTGTGTCTCCGACAACAGGTTAGGAGAGTGAGAGGGGGAACCGTCGATAAACAATAATGAATTGGCTAATTCCAGATCTATTTTTCACTGGTCTGTATCCCAAATGGCACCATAGGGCTCAAAAGTGGTGCACTATAAAGGGAATAGGGTACCATTTGGGACGTAATCTTGGTCTTGATGAGGTGAAAACAGAGAACCCTCTGATCTAAGCGCAGCTTGGGAGGTCACTAATAATCAGAGAGCAGCTCGTTTCATCTAGGGCCCAAACGAAAGCTCCTTAAATCGTTAAGGGTGGGCTTTGAACTGGATCCCCTAAGAGGACCTCAATCTAGAGGAGTTTCCTAACATAGATTACATAGATAAATATAGTCACCCGGGCTGTTTCTCCTTAGCCTACACTGCATCCACCCCTCATAGGGTTACATTGATAAGATAGTCACCCGGGCTGCATCTCCTTAGCCTACACTGCATCCACCCCTCATAGGGTTACATAGATAAGATAGTCACCCGGGCTGCGTCTCCTTAGCCTACACTGCATCCACCCCTCATAGGGTTACATAGATAAGATAGTCACCTGGGCTGTGTCTCAGTAGTGTACTGTGGCATCCTCCCCTTGTCTCTTTCTTTCATTATCATCACCACCCTGGGTCATATTCACAAAACGGATCTAACGGGACGAAACTGGGAGATACTAACTGAAATTATGTAATCAGAAACGCTTTCCCCCTGCAGCACAACGTTTCAAAATGTTTCGCAAAGATGTGCCCTAATAAATAGGACCCGGGGGGGATTGTCAACATTATCCCACAGGAAGTTGGAGTTAGGTCACAGGATATTAAAAGTCAGTGGGGTTCCAGAGGGTGTGTTACAGCCCTGTAGATATGGTATGACCCTGGGGCCTCAGGGAGGTATGGCTGGGCTGGGATACCAGAGTTGTGTCAGAGGAAGTGATCAAGTGTCCATCTGGGGCCAAGGGTTCTACACTGACAGATGATATCTACTTGACACACACCCGAGCGCACGCGCCCGCACGCACGCGCATGCACCCACACACACACACACCTACAGTGGGGCAAAAAAGTATTTAGTCAGCCACCAATTGTGCAAGTTCTCCCACTTAAAAAGATGAGAGAGGCCTGTAATTTTCATCCTAGGTACACTTCAACTATGACAGACAAAATGAGGGAAAAAAATCCAGAAAATCACATTGTAGGATTTTTTAATGAATTTATTTGCAAATTATGGTGGAAAATAAACTTTTGTTATTGACCAAATACCTATCTCAATACTTTGTTACATACCCTTTGGCAATGACAGGTCAAACATTTTCTGTAAGTCTTCACAAGGTTTTCACACACTGTTGCTGGTATTTTGGCCCATTCCTCCATGCAGATCTCCTCTAGAGCAGTGATGTTTTGGAGCTGTTGCTGGGTAACACGGACTTTCAACTCCCTCCAAAGATTTTCTATGGGGTTGAGATCTGGAGACTGGCTAGGCCACTCCAGGACCTTGAAATGCTTCTTACGAAGCCACTCCTTCGTTGCCCGGCGTGTGTTTGGGATCATTGTCATGCTGAAAGACCCAGCCATGTTTCATATTCAATGCCCTTGCTGATGGAAGGAGGATTGTTTTCACTCAAAATCTCACGATACATGGCCCCATTCATTCTTTCCTTTACACGGATCAGTCGTCCTGGTCCCTTTGCAGAACAACAGCCCCAAAGCATGATGTTTCCACCCCCATGCTTCACAGTAGGTATGGTGTTCTTTGGATGCAACTCAGCATTCTTTGTCCTCCAAACACAACGAGTTGAGTTTTTACCAAAAAGTTCTATTTTGGTTTCATCTGACATTCTCCCAACCTTCTTCTGGATCATCCAAATGCTCTCTAGCAAACTTCAGACGGGCCTGGACATGTACTGGCTTAAGCAGGGGGACACGTCTGACACTGCAGGATTTGAGTCCCTGGCGGCGTAGTATACTGATAACAAGTTCAAACCTCTTGGTACTAGGGGGAGTATTTTCATTTTTGTAAAAAAAAAATGTTCCTGTTTTAAACGGGATATTTTGTCAGGAAAATATGCTAGAATATGCATATAATTGAGAGCTTTCAATAGAAAAACTACCATTTACAAAACTGTAAAGATATTGTCTGCAAGTATTACAGAACTGATGTTGCAGGCGAAAGCCTGAGAAAAATCCAATCCGGAAGTGCCCCAGGTTTTGAAAGCGCTGCATTCCAATGACTCCCTATTCAGCTGTGAATGTAACATCAACGAGCTTACGCTTTCTACGTATTCCCCAAGGTGTCTACAGCATTGTGACGTAGTTTTACGCATTTCTGTTGAAGAATAGTCGTAGGCGGCCACATTGCGTAAGTGGTCACATGGTGGCTCCGAGAGAGATTCTCGCCTAAAATACAGAGGTAGCCATTACTCCAATCGGTACTAGTGAAAAATTAATTGTCCCGACGGACATATTATCGAATAGATATTAGAAAAACATCTTGATGATGGATTCTAAACAACGTTTGCCATGTTTTTGTCGATATTATGAAGCTAATTTGGAATATTTTTGGGCGGTGTGGTGACCGCAATTTCCGGGCGATTTCTCAGCCAAACGTGAAGAACAAACGGAGCTGTTTCGCCTACAAAAATAATATTTTGGGAAAAAATGAACTTTGGCTATCTACCTGGGCGTCTCGTGAGTGAAAACATCCGAAGTTCATCAAAGGTAAATGATTTAATTTGATTACTTTTCTGATTTCCGTGACAAGGTTGCGTGCTGCTAGCAAGACATAATGCTATACTAGGCTATGATAAACTAGCGTTGGCTGTAAAGCATGTTTTGAAAATCTGAGATAACAGGGTGAATAACAAAAGGCTAAGCTGTGTCTCAATATATTTAATTTGTGATTTTCATGAATAGGAATATTTTCTATGGATATTTATGTCCGTTGCGTTATGCTAATTATTGTCAGGCAATGATTACGCTCCCGCATGCGGGTTTGGGAATATCAAGAGATTAATACAGGTAACAAGTGGAGGACAGAGAAGCCTCTTAAACAAGAAGTTACAGGTCTGTGAGAGCCAGAAATCTTGCTTGTTTGTAGGTGACCAGATACTTATTTTCCACCATAATTTGCAAATAAATTCATTAAAAATCCTACAATGTGATTTTCTGGATTTTTTTAAACTCATATTGTCTGTCATAGTTGAAGTGTACCTATGATGAAAATTACAGGCCTCATCTTTTTAAGTCGGAGAATTTGCACAATTGGTGTCTGACTAAATACTTTTTGCCCCACTGTACATTCACACACACACACACCTCCCATCCCACTCTACCAACAATAGTCCTCTACCTCTGTGTCACAGTAGAGGCTTTGACCGGTCCTCCTAATTCCATTCCAGTCCCTTTTAATCCACTCTGAAATGCCGCCATTTTGGCTCCCAGGGGCACCTAATGGAGCACTCTGTACCGCCCTGCATCCATTCTACATAGCAGGCAAAACTCAATATCTGGGCAGGGATGGTCTATAAATACTATGTAAAAGGCATTCAAGGGTTTCTCTTTATTTTTACTATTTTCTACATTGTAGAATACGAGTTTAGACATCAAAACTATGAAATAACATATACAGAATCAGGTAGTAACCTAAAAAAAGTGTTAAATCAAAATAGATTAGAGATTCTTCAAAGTAGTCACCCTTTGCCTTGATGACAGCTTGTGCACTCTTGGCATTCTCTCAACCAGCTTCACCTAGAATGCTGTTCCAACAGTCTTGAAGGAGTTCCCACATATGCAGAGCACCTGTTGGTTGCTTTTCCTTCACTCTGCAGTCCAACTCATCCCAAACCATCTCAATTGGGTTGAGGTCGGGTAATTCCAGAGGCCAGGTCATCTGATGCAGCACGCCATCACTCTCCTTCTTGGTCAAATAGCCCTTACATAGCCTGGAGGTCATTGGGTCATTGTCCTGTTGAAAATCAAATGATCGTCCCACTAAGCACAAACCAGATGGGATGGCTTATTGCTGCAGAATGCTGTGGTTGCCACGCTGGTTAAGTGTGCCATGATTTCCAAATAAATCACTGACAATGTCACCAGCAAAGCACCTCCTCCGTGCTTCACGGTGGGAAACACACATGCAGATAATCCTTTCACCTACTCTGTGTTTCACAAACACACGGCGGCCAGAACCAAAAACAAATTTAGACTCATCAGACCAAAAGGACACATTTCCACCGATCTAATGTCCATTGCTCGTGTTTCAAGTCTCTTCTTCTCATTGGTGCCCGTTGGTAGTGGTTTCTTTGCAGCAATTCGATCATGAAAGCCTGATTCACGCAGTCTCCTCTGAACAGTTGATGTTGAGATGTGTCTGTTACATGAGCTCTGTGAACCATTTATTTGGACTGCAGGATTCATTTGGACTGAGGCTGGCAACTCTAATGAAGGTAACTCTGGGTCTTCCTCTCCTGTGGCGGTCCTCAAGACAGCCGGTTTCAAAGTAGCACTTTTTTTTGCGACTGCACTTTCAACGTTCTTGACATTTTCCGGATTGACTGACCTTCATGTCTTAAAAGTAATGATGGACTGCCATATCTCTTTGCTTGTTTGAGCTGTTCTTGCCATAATATGGACTTGGTCTTTTACCAAATAGGGCTATCCTCTGTGTACCATCCCTACCTTGTCACAACACAACTGATTGGCTCAAACTCATTAATTATGAAGGAAAGAAATTCCACAAATGTACATTTAGGCACGCCTGTTAATTGAAATGCATTCCAGATGACTACCTCGTGAAGCTGGTTGAGAGAATGCCAAGAGTGTGCAAAGCTGTCATCAAGGCAAAGGGTGGCTACTCTGAAGAATCTCAAATGTGTTTTGATTTGTTGAACACTTTCATTTACTACATTATTCCATGTGTTATTTCATAATTTTGATGTCTTCACTATTATTCTACACTGTAGAAAACAGTAAAAATAAAGAAAACCCTGGAATGAGTAGGTGTCCATATATCTATATCGGATCGATATCGAGATCGATCGATCTAGAGATATAGATATTTATACACACACACACACACACACACACTTTACAGAAATGTGTGCATGTACTTTTTAGAAATGTCTATGGAGCAGTGCTGCAGCTTTAATGAGCACCTTGGAGACAGTGGTATTTACAAGGCCCCCCAGGACTGCTCTGGTCAGCTGTCAGCAATACCATCATCCACCCCCAGCATTGATCACTGGGCCACAGGTGAAGAGACAAGTATGCTGCAAGTGGGGGGGACTGAACGCTAGCATATACTGTAGAGAATACATGCTTGCCTACGCTTGTGAGGAGAAAATGGACTGAACGCTTGTGTTTTGTTTTTCCGTTTTAAAACATTTTTGCTACAGCGTGCACTAATTAATACGACCCCGATGAAGTAGTGTGTCACACCGAGTCAGTGGTCTGTCACCAATTCCGTGTTGTGTCACAGACACAAGCGTCTGTTTACCATGGGACATCTGGCCAAAAGTGTCTGTGAGGATTGCGTGTGCATTTACCGTATTTGCATATGCACGTTTGTGTGCACGTCAGGGTGGTCCCTGACGTGGGGACTAAATTGCTTGTCATTGTAATCAGCACTTTCGATGGCAGAGTCAAGGCTGACTGCAGCTCCCATACAGGACCCTAGGGGGACGCACGCAACGCTATACAACCAACACCAAGAGCCACGGAAGCAGAATACACACACAGACACTAAATGAGCAAGACTGTGGTCGCTGCAGTTTTGCACATTTGTAAACACACACACATTCCAGACACACAGGTAAACACACACACTCCAAGCCGATATACCCTGTCCTTTTCCTCTGCAATAATAGCCTGCTCTTCTTCATCAAACACCATCCTCTTCGTGCCTGTGACTATGGTTGCCATAGAGATGGCCCAGTAGACCACCAGTGGGGGCCCAGAAAGGCCAGGCATTCGTGTGTGTGTGTGTGTGTGTGTGTGTGTGTGTGTGTGTGTGTGTGTGTGTGTGTGTGTGTGTGTGTGTGTGTGTGCGTGCGTGTCCACCTCGCTTTCTGCCATTCCAAATGGTTGAGATGGTCCGCTCCCCCTGCTACGCCTGAGAAACAACATCCTGTTGTAATTCATGGAGAGTGAGACATGATTCCTGACCTTTGTCTTGTCCTGAGAGAGGAGGAACGGCTTCCTTCCTTCCTCCTCTTGACTACCGGACACACATAGACTTAAAAAACAGCTGTGTGACGTTGCCTTGAACAATCAACAAAAGTCAAGAGATGTTTCCAGAAAGAAAAAAACGTCACACAGACACACACGTGTGTGATTGGATGCACACACCCGCAGAGACAGCACACTGCATGACCTACAAACAGGGAATGTCCTGGAAAGTAAGAAGCCGCTTGGACATAAAGCAGCCTGCGAGGCCATTACAACACAGAGAACCGATGCTGAGAAGGAAATGGTCCTGGGACGGCCGAGGTTTGAAAACTGTTGTGGTTTATTGTGTCACTTGAGGCCTTTTCGAATTCTCTTCGGACCAACTAAATAACCAAAACAATGATTCCGTTTACGGTCCAATTACTATAGCTTATGGCCTGGAACCTTGATATTCGCATTGCTGACTATTCTCTGACTAAGAGAATGAGAGCTAACCATTCGTCTAGTGGGTCCAAACCTTTATTTTGGTACAAAAAAAGATTCTAGGGCACAATCATTTTGTATATGTACGTTCAAATGTGTGTGTATGTGTGTCTATATGAGTCTGTCTGTGAGTGAGTGAGTGAGTGGTGGTGAGTGAGTGGTGGTGAGTGAGTGAGTGATGCATGTGTGATGCATGTGTGTGTGATGCATGTGCTTGTGTGTCATGTGTGTGTGTAGCATCTCTCCGGGGCTCTGCTTGCAGTGTTTTAATTAGCCTAATCCACCCCAGCACATGGAGATAGGGAAGTACTTGGGGGAATACAGCCTTCTGCTGCTGCTCACCATGTTGGCTCCCCCAGTCGCTCGTCAAGCCCACCGTACCCTGCTGGGAGGACAGAAACTGCTTCCAACTGGCGTCAACATGGCCGCCTCTCTGTTAAAGAAGGGCCGGCCCTAAGGGGAAGGCTCCATTGAAAAGGTAGGGAAAGCTAAATGCTCAATTAAAAAATGGAGATATACCGAGTTTGTACTACAGATGATGTGAAATGTCTGCCAGATGTTTGGACAACAGACTGCAAAGAGGCAGTGGTTCTGGGTGCGCTGAGTGGTTGTCAGTGTACCACCGCACAAGCCTTGTGAGTCGGAATATTTGCATACCGCTATGCCCCTTACTATGCGAACATCCTGGTTCAAACCCATGTGTGTCAGTTTTAGGAGGGAGAAACCAGAATGAATAACAGAGGGAAGAATCCACTGTAGAAAAGAGAAAAGGAGAAAGAGAGAAAGAGGAAGAGAAAGAGAGAAGAGAAAAGAGAAAGAGAGAGGAAGAGAGACACACAAAAACAGATCTAGGGAATAGGAGCAATCAGCCAGTCAGTCGTCTAATGACTATTCCCAGGGAAGGGTTGAGGAGAGGCGGGACAGAGAGGGGGCAGCAGAGGAAAGAGGAGGAGGAGAGAGGGGGGAGGAGAGGAAAGAGAGGATAGAGAGGAAAGGGTGGGGAGGAGGGAGCAGTCCGTGCACAACCTGTATGTAGCATATACTGCAGAGAATACATGCTTGTTTACCCATTCAGATAAGGCGTGGGAGGCTAACGACTCATGAGTGAGCAAGGCACAAATATTTCACACCAATGACCAATAAATTCAGAATATGACACTTTCAGATTATCATCATTAACCAGTACTCACACTCACACACCAGGGCATCCATTTGCCAGTAATAGCAGACTTTGTTAGATTTTTTGGCGGGGAAAGCCGACAAATAACATTGGCACAGGACAATTAAAAAAGGAAAAAGGAAAGAAGAAACATGTCTGATATAACCTAGGCCTCTAAGACTATAAACGCTCCGCCACGCACTGAACGGTCTCTGTCGCGTACAGTGATTGAGTTGCATTACCCGCCTAAACGATGACTATCCAATCGAATCGCCACATCAGGAATAGTAGCCTCTCTCGCGTCAGTCCGCCAACGCAATGACGCATTAGGCTAGTGATTCCGCTGTCCGCTCCTCGTCGTGCGGACCGAGGAGGAGAAGTAAACAGTGGACAGTTATTCTAGCATCTGTGCGGGTAAGAAGGACACGCGTCATTGCATCCTCGGCTCGTTCTGTTCAGACGTCTTAACCATCACGCAAACGTGATCTCTGCCGTTCTGAGCGCCGTGGGTGGACCGCGCCCTAACCAGGTTAATGCCGTGTGAGAGGTTCCCAATGCATATGGTTCCGGTGGGACCCAATGCATATGGTTCCGGTGGGAGGTTCCCAATGCATATGGTTCCGGTGGGAGAGAAAAATATCCCGCCGGTCAAATGTCTGGCGCCACATTTTCGTGAAGGAACCCACCCCCCGACACACACGCGCGAACAAAGCCAAAGCAGAGCCTTACAGAACGCAGTTCCTCTCCAATAAACCTGACACGGAACAGTGAAAAGAGAAGCGAGAAGGACATACATGACTAATTAAAAGGCCCTTCAGTCAGAACACGAAGACAAGGATTAATATTTCACTACAGAGGGGTGACAAGCACTTTCTGACACACACGCTTACTCTCACGCATAGCTTGCACACACACAGGAGAGCGGTTTCGAGAGAGAGAGCGAGAGCGAGAAAGGGAGGTGAGTAGATTGTTGTAAAAGCCCAAGGCATCCAGCTCGAGGTTCTGTCTATTCATCATCATTAAGGGCTCTGTTACATGGGTATCGTGGCAGGCCTCCAAGGTCAGCAGCACTAATAACAGGGCCAGGGAGCGCTATCTGCATTGCTTGCGCTAATGCTAACGTCCATACTCAAAAATCCTACAGCTGAAGCTAATGCTAACATGTCTAGCCCCTGGGCAGTGGAACTGCGCTAGCCTAGACTAGGCTATGCTAGCCAGCATTGGCCAATGCGGCCCTTTTCGCCGCTACTAAATACTAACGGCTAGTGCTAGCAGGATTAGCCCCCAGGGAAACAGACAAGCATTGATGCTATGCTAGCCAGCCGACCCATGACCAGGCTAAAGCTTCTTCCTATGGGGAATGAGAAGACAGCAAAGGACCAAGGCCCAGGTACAAGATAAGGTGTTCATGTGGGATGGGATCCTATCCTAGTTTCTGTGTGTGTGTGTGTGTGTGTGTGTGTGTGTGCTCTTTGGCCAGGTGCATGTGAGAGAAGACCACTGGCCCCGTTTGAACTCTGGAGCCTGGCGATGTCCATATAGCATGTGACACACACACACAGAGAGGGCATTGAGATACTCCAAACTCCTGTCTCATTCCAACTCCGTTATCCTCACTTAGCTAGGTTGCTTTGTGTACGCTAATCATCTTACAGCTCGCTAATCAAAAAAGAATCCATTAAAAAAAATCTATTAATCCCGGTGGGTAATCCGATAAGATTAATTCAGTCAATCAATTCACGTAGGAACAGGATACAGGACGAGCACACAACTGTAGGCTAAAGCAAGCGGTCTTCAATCTTCATGCCGCAGATGTGCAATTGCTGGCAATAGCCTTTCACCGAGATTGAATTAGCGCGATCTATTGATCAGCACGGGATTACAGTGTCTCTCTCGTTCGAGTTAATCGAGGCTTAGGCTAGCCCGCGGGCTTGTTAGCGTATTAGCATCTAATCGTGCTAGCATCTAAGCGTCTTGGCATGCTAGCGTCAGGGGGCTAGCTAGCTGGGATAAAGAGGAGAGAGAGAGAGAGAGAACGAGAGATGAGAGACTAAATGCCTGTGACTGAATGAGTGTGCATTCCAAACCCCTATGTCAAACAGCAGATCATAACTATAACATAATCAGAGAGACTAAAGGATTTTGTTTTAAGGAGCTTATGTGACAGGTGTGTGTGTGTGTGGTAGTGTCAAGTTACAATGTCAAGTTGCTAGTCGTCACAGCTTAAGTGAAGCTACGTGTATTGTAGGCTGCGTTAGTTAGCCAGGGAACACATCATGCGCTGCAATGACTGCTTTGGCTATATGTTGGAAAAACCTATTTTGAGAAGTGCGATAGTACTGAAGCACAGAGTAATGGACTGTGATTGTTTGGCACGCGAGTTAAGTCACAGTGGGCCAAAGGGGGGGTGGGGTGTGTCTGTATATGTGTGATGCTCTGGGTCAAAGGCAATCTACCTCTGCCGTGCCGCTTACGCCAGCCCTTCGGGACGCAGTGCTGTCATCCAAGGTTCCAGTGTGTGTACGTGCGCGCGACAGGTCAGTAAGTCTACTCCTGTACTCCCAAGCACCACAAGACCTGAGAAACTGAGCCAATGTCCAAAGACCCAACAAATACAACTAGAATATTGCACCAAGCCCGTCAAAAAAGGAACAAAGACATTTCTGAGAGACTTTTTAAACGGAACAAAAATGGGCAAATACAAAAAGAACCTGGGCCATTCTCTGACACACACGTTTCCAAAAAATTATTGCCATTCTTATACAATTCAATCATTTCAAGCTGCCCCATAGCCCCTGCCTACATGTCCCAGTCCAGCTTTGAAAATCTTCTAACCCTCTTTTTTAAATTTTATATATCCAGCAAACCCATCCATTATTTATCCCGCTCACTTTCTCCTTCTCATCAATGTGCTAAATTAACCCCTTGCTGTACTGAGCTCTGAAATGAGCGGCCATCCCATCATTTCCGTCACGAACCGCAGTGCTATGCTAAACGGGGGCTAACCCGACTAGCAACCAAGAGGCGTTGCATGTAGGCGCATGTTAGCCTCCATAGAATGACTAATGGTTATGGCCTGGAAGGTAGGGTGTATTAGTGTGACATGGGGGTGAGACAGCGGTTTAACGAGGGCTTCCAATGTCCTTTACAGTCCCTTTCCGTTAAAGCTTGTTAACAGAGCCCTCATTACCGTCTCCAACCTGTCACACCAGCACTGTGCGTAGCAATGCGTGTGCGTGCATGTTCGTGTGGAAGACACATTTGAGTTGAACACAGCTAACTAGGTATCCTCCTTTCTCTTTGCTGTGCTACACACTTGTGTGTATGCCCCTCTATGTGCATGCATATGTCTGCATGTGTATACCTGAATGTGCACAAATATGTGCATGTCCCTATATTTGTGTGTGTTGTGTGTGTGTGTGTGTGTGTGTGTGTGTGTGTGTGTGTGTGTGTGTGTGTGTGTACGCGAGCGCGCATGCATATGTGCCTAGCTGCATGTCAGGCAGCCCTCTCCTTAATGAGACTAAATGATGAGAGGAGAATGGAGAGCGCTAGCTGCATCTCATTGCTGGGCCCACTCAACTCTCTGCGCCTATTATCTGATGCACAAGGAAATCTTTGATCAGAGGAGAGACAGAGGGAAGAGAGAGAATAAGAACGGCAAGATGACAGGAAAGGAGGAAGAGGAAGTGGGAAAGAGAGAGATTCTACTTCTTTGAGAGAGAGTGTGAGAGTGTGGGAGATCTGTGCATGTGGAACATTCAGGGCCCAAACTCATCAACCATTGGACTGAAGAGTTTAGCACTGGAGTTCAACAAAAATCTTAAAAGGTGTTGACGCCATCATTCTGCAGGAGACATGGTGTAAAGGCTGACATTGTTACCCACTGTCCCACAGGCTACAGAGGTAATTGTGTCATCACAGAAACACAGCTCTGTCAATAGAGGCAGAGACTCTGGAGGACTGATCATTTGGTACAAATCCGAACTACAAAATCCAATTGATCGCCTCAAAATGGGTAAATATCACATTTGGTTAAAACTGAAAAAAAATAACTTGTACTGACAGACAGATGTGTTCCTTTGCGCAATATATATCCGCCCCCCCTTCAGAATCCCCATATTACTCAGAGGAGATGTGCCATTTCCAGGCCCAGGGAAATGTGCTCATCTGTGGGGACACAAATTTGCGCACAGGAACACGACCTGATCTAACGAACACACGAAGGGACAGCTTTATTACAGGCCATAGTGTTTCTGACTGCCTTAATCTCCCCAATAGAAACAACAGTGACAGCACTGTCAACAACAACGGAAGGATCTGTTGCAGCTCTGTAGAAGCCTGGGGCTGTACTTTGTCAATGGTAGGTTAGGGGGACTCTTTGGGGAGATTTACCTACTGCTCACCTCTTGGCCACAGCACAGTAGACTATATGATTACAGACATTGCCCCTTTCTCTCTCAGCTCATTCACTGTCAAGCCACTAACACCTCTGTCTGATCACAGCCAAATTACGTTGTCACACAAAGAACAGACGTGGAAACAACCACACATTCACAGCCCAGTAAGCTGTACAACATCAGACATTCAAACAGATGGGACCAAAACAGCACAGAAGAAGACCAGAAAACAACCTGTAACAAAAATGTCCAAACGCTCTTAAATAACTTTCTGGATACCACATTCACTCACAATAAAGAAGGCATCAATCCAGCAGTAAAAAAAACAATTAAATATTCAGACAAACGGTAAAAGAAGCAGAACTGAAATTGATTTTTAAAAAAGGGGGAAAAAAGACCACAGATGACAACTGGTTTGATGCAGCTTCTAAAATTATAAGGGGGAAAAAATGACACTTTCATTACTGTGAGACTTTATAAATGTACACTCAGAACCAAAAAAGCACAGTACAACAGCAAGCAGTTGACACTAATTGAGAGTCCATAAACAAACAACTTCTGGCAAAATTGAAAATAAATAAATAAATCTAAACACGAGGAATTAGCGATACAAAATGGTGACATACGGACCACCCATTTCAAAACACTCTACAACACCGTTCAAATTGACACAAACGTAGAGCAATGCCAAATTCATGAGAAGTTGAATGGATTACAAAAAGCTATAAAGGACAATCAAAATCCATTGGACAACCCATTACTGACCAGGAGATCTATAAGAAACGTCAGGCCCTCAAATGTAAAAAAGCATGCGGACCTGATGGCTTCCTAAATGAGATGCTCAAACTCAATAGGGCTACATTTCAATTGGCTATATTAAAACTGTTTAATTTGATCCTGTAGGTTATGTCCCTGACATTTTTAATCAAGAACTCAAAACCCCAATCTTTAAAAATGGAGACAAATTTGACCCTAACAATTAGAGGCATTTGTGTGAACAGTAACCTGGGTAAAGTCTTCTGTAGTATTATGAGTAAAAGCCAAATTGGATTTATACCAAAACATCACACGACTGATCATATTTACACCCTACACACCCTGATAGATAAACACGTCAACCAAAAATAATACCAAAATGTACGCTTGTTTTATCGACTTCCAAAAAGCATTTGATTCTATTTGGCATACAGGACTGAACTACAAATATATTGAACGTGGTGTAGGGGGTAAAACATGACATAATTAAATCAATGCAGCATTAAAATTGGCAAGTAAATAACAATTATTTAACCAGAGGCGGGGACTCCGCCAGGGTTGCA